>NW_010244111.1:0-144766 GCF_000690775.1 Eurypyga helias
GCTCTTAAAGAAATAATTATATAATAATAAATATAATTGTAGTTATATAATAATTATGTAATGACCATAGCTCAAATTCGAGCAGTTATTTTTATCTCTCTTTGTAAATAGTGGATGTATGTATTTTTCTTGGAAAAGAATTGCCCACTAAAATGAGAAGTCAGGATAAGGACAAATAATAAAAATTATTATTAAAATGTTTGCAGCTTTTAAAACCTGCCACACCACCACCTTCTCATATTAGTACAATCCAAAGAGATGAAAGAATGTGGAAAGGAATTAGAATAGTATTAGTAACTGACATCAGATTCACAAAGAGAATTCCTGATTACTCCATGGAGTCTCCATGGAGAATAATAAGGACTTTTTAAAGGCAGTAAATAGTGTGGCTATTTGGAAGGAAGGCAATGAAAAATAGAGTAGGATAAAGCCAGGAATCCTATATATTCCACTGTCATTATAGTGAGTGCTTATCCAGACAAGACAGAACAAACACAAATGAACTCACAAGTTCACACATCTGAACACAAGTCTTACAGAGGTTTAGATAAGTCCCTCTTGTCTCTGATGCCTCCCCTTTTGGGGAATAATACTTTCTATTACTGAACCTCACACATTCTCAAATCCCATTCTCTTTAACTGCTTGGTTTTCCCCCTCCCCTTTTAAGACAGAGGTCATAAAATGTGGTGCCCCACCTGTTAGAAACAAAATGCTGTTTGTCACCGATTACCTATTCTTTCCATTCTTTGCATCCAGGCTTTCAGCAAGCTTTTGGTGAACTAATTCTAAGCAGGAATCATGCTTTTCATCATCATGTTCTTTCTGTTTTTTATGAAAATCAATGTTTGCTTATGCCTTCTTCAGAGTCTCAAGTGTATGCTGTCTAATGGTATTGCTTTAAAGTTTTATATTTTATCTTTATAACTTAGGATAATTATTTATAGTTGCAAATCATAATGTAGCAGCCTTATGGGAATCAGAATGCTGGATTGCATTGCAAAAGGAAGAGCAGATTCAGGGTTTATTATATTATAGAAGGCACTTCTGAGGCTACAGAAGAAAGCAACACAAATTGTAGCAGTTCTCAGGAGCTGGGATAGTACAAAACTGATTCCATTCACAACACACTCTTGTATAATCATCACTGTATATATAGCCATTAAAGTATAATTGTAATATAGAAAATCAGGAAATGAGAGAACTGAAGCCAAGTTTTTCACATGTGTTCAAAAAGCATATGGTAAAAAATAGAGGGGGAAAAAGGTCAGCAGTTAAATAGAAAATAGAAGACTCAACATAATTTCTGCTTTTAAAAAACAGATGGGAGATTTAGCAAAATTGCAGTGAGGGAATTATGATGTCCTGATCTCCTTCATCACATAGTAAAAACTTTTTGAAAATTGGTAAATGAAAAATAGCTTCTAATCATGTCCTGAAAATACAAAGCCAGTATGACTCTTTATAAAGCACACCAGTTTTTAATGAAAATATTGTGAAGGACAATGCACAGAATTGCTCTGAATTTTGCCTGTTGTCTTAAAGAACCATCCTGGCTCTGGAAAACTCCAAGCAAAGTGCCGCAACATCTTCTCTCTAGTTTAATTTCTGCTGGTTCTTACTCCTATGAGTAGTGATGAGGAATGGCTCCTGTAGTAAGGCTTCAGTACGTGGGATTGCATCTTCTAGGAGCTGCCATTGCTGGAGAATTTCTGTACTGTATTCTTAGTTTCAACCATTTACTTTCACATCCATTTAGTAGCATGAAATCTGTTCAACAGGAAATGATTGAGAGCTTTTTACTTGGTTGTATAAAAAGGGAATGTGCACATCAGGATGAGATTTATGGCAAATCTGATCCCGAGAGAGGAATATTTCACAGCTCCTGTATCTCTTATGGATTTGGTTCCTAAAAGGAGAAACACCAAGCCTGAATTTGGCATATCAGGAGGATCTTTCTCAGTTTTTTCCTGCTATGTCCTTTAGAGGCAAAGGAGTATCTAGACCAATGTATTAAATGACAAAAATAATTGTTTGGTAATGTCTGTAACAATAGTTTTTTCAAATGTTGTAATGGGTTTGATTAATGAGACAATGATTGCTGCTTGTTGAAGTGTGGGTAAACGCAGAGCTAGGTAAGAAGCTGTGACTGCCTATTGTCAGTTTTCTAGTTTTTTCTCTCCAAACTAGGAAACATGCCTAGGGCCTATAATATATTTTCAGCAATACACAGCCATAGTATTACTATCTCACAGTTTCAGACATTTGCTCTACCCTCATGTTTCACACAAACACAAATGGTGCTCTGCTACTGTAATTTTACAAGCATTTATCTATATTGACTGTTCAGGACCAAGTGTGAGTAATCAATTCTGAACATGAAGTGTTTGAAACAGAACCCTATTTCCATGCATTTTGACAGTAACCAGGTCTAAGTGTGTCATTTTGCCTGTTAAAGTCATAATAGTGTATTCAGTGTAATATAGAAGATTCAGGAAAGAATAAATGATTAGCTGTATAGCTTGCCTGTATGCAATGGAATCACAGTGAGAATTATTCTTTTTCGGTACTGATCAGGATTCTGGTAGGGCTATTTGTATAAAATCTTTGGGTTTTAAAATGTTTTTATGGTTTCAGCTTTTCAGCCTTTACCAAGATTTTCTGCTAGGATTGATAAAAATCAATGTTCTGTGTAAGCTGATACTAGCTTTGCTGATGTGACCCTAATATTGAGATCAGGGTATTTGCATTTATTTTATTTTATTTTATTTTATTTTATTTTATTTTATTTTATTTTATTTTATTTTATTTTATTTTATTTTCCTTATTCTTGGCCATTAATAGGTACTGAAACTACAAATACCCTTGTGTTAGAATTCCTGAGGATCCTGAAGTCGTTACTTCAGTAATATTTGAAAATACGGTTCAAAATTCTGGGCACGCTTTCTGTCCTGTTGACTTAATTCAGTGTTACACTCCCAAGATCGTTTGTTTTGTCAGGGTGACTGCTGGCTATGTAGCTGGGGATGTACTGAATGTCTAATTGTGGAAATCAGCAGAATACTGAAAAACTGGCATTGTTATTTGGCCAGAACCAAATTGCAAGCCAAACAGTGGTTAGGCAATGATATATTGCAGCACTGTGTTGGAAATGGAAAACAAGTCCAGTACTTTGTCAACCTTGGAAAGCAAAAGTTATAAGGGAGAATGCATTATGGGAAAGCAGTGCAGATATCATGCCCACTTCCGATTAATCTGCATTCCTATTAAATTTCTGGTGAACTATAATGATTTGTTTGTATGAACATATTCATCAATTTTTAGATTAAATAAAATAGTTGACAGTGGAAAAACACCCAGCACCTGCAAAATAATGGTGCCAGAGTGAGAAACAGCATCTTTGAGGATTATTGCTCTGAGCTTCTTCCTTAAAAGTAAATGGTACCGTAAGTAGTATTGTTTTATCTCCAGTGTGGGAAGAATTGGCCCCTCTTGGGCCCATAAAACTATTGTCTTTAAAGTTGTGTGTTTTGTCCTGAGGGGAAGAGTAGTAAAGCTGCAAATCTGACAATGTACATTATGACCCAGATGGAACATTAGGGAGGTATTCACACAAACTGAATTTCACCTGGTGAGGTTAATCACCCCAGATTTCCTCTACAGACAGGAAGAGATCTGCTCTAAATCACTCCCTGCAAGTAAGACCCCTCTGGAGGGAGGCAAACCCTGGTGAATACCTCTGCCTTGTCTCCTTCTAGCTGTTCTGATTGCTCAGTTGCGTTTGAATCTACCCCCTGTTTCCCAGATACCCATACACGTATGTGTACACGCATGTGCAGATGTTCTGGTTACTTAATTACATGAAATGATAGTTCAGCCTGTATTAACGGAGGGTCAGTCACACTCTATACAAATGATATATCTCTGTCTCACCGGTGTTCATCCTACTCATGATGTTTAGTAAAGGTTTAGTAAAGCTTTCTTCACAATGGTTAAAGAGTCCAACTGCATCAATGGATTTGGGTAAAAAGTTTTTAAAATGTTGTAACTCAAGCTCATGATTTTTAACAGTTTCCATATCTTCATTTTTCTCTGATTGGCATGCACGATCCCAATGGAAGGAGCTTACAGAATATCGAGACAAAGAGTAATGCTGTAAAAGTAACCTCAAGTGTACTGGTCTCGAAGAGGCTTCTGCAATCCAAATGTGTCTAATTACTATAGAGAAGTTCATAAACTAACCCCAACTGGGTCACATCTGTGATACCAACTTCTAAACAAAACCGATTATAATTTCATTTGCATTAACCCAGGTATTGCTAAAAGTAAGCGAAAATAGTGCTTCTTCAGTACTACAAGTAGATTTTTTTTTCTCTTATATAGAAATAGATTTACAAAACCAAATTAGGTTTTGGCATGATTAATGCATCTCACCAAATTCTTGCAGAGTAGCAAATTAGTTTATAGTGATTTTCTTGAAAACAAATTAAATGGCTGCACAACATCACAAGAATAGAGATGTTTTTCATAACGTATGGATAAATGATTCAATGGAAAGGAGATGTAATCAAACTGAAAATGTAATAGGTTGTGCAAAAAATAATCCAAATGTTTCAAATATTACTGTCCAATATAGAAACCGGTGCAATTACTTTAATTTTAACTCAGGATGTGTAAGATGCAGTGGGAAAGCATCAAGGAATTAATCCACATGAGGCTTGCACATATTGTAAGAAGCTTATTCCTTCTTAGTTGTGTCTAGTAGCCATCAGTTAAAAACCAGAATCTTTGTTTTGCCAATAACTTAATATAACAATTATTTTTTGAATCGCATGTGATTTTCCATTCATGTATTTGATTGATAGCTTTCTGAAAGTGTTGTGTATACTATAAATTTGCTTTTTTCCCCTTAAAAAATGTAAACATACTTTGCTACTGATACACCTGTTTTAGTCTCCACAACATATATTCAAGAATCACAGGGTAGAGAAAGTCTGATCACATGCATAATTATTCACACAGTAATTACTTGTTGCTTATTTTTTAAATTAAAAAAATTGCATACAAAAATATGCAATCATTTTGTATAAAATAAGCCATGTTGAGAAAGACAGTGGAACTGTGTTAGAGGCATTTTCAGATTTCTGTATTACTATTTGTAGACCAATGTCCAATAATTACAACCATGGAATAAAATAATAGTCTAACAATAGATCACTTGTCTGTAACCACTGCCAAGGTAAAACTTCTTAGATAATAACATCAAGATGTATTAATTCTATATAGCTATGATATTTTGCGAGAAGAATCTATTTCCTAACTGTGATGCCTGCTTTATTAATTGAAATTTAGTGCTAATAAATATTGCAGCTTTAGGAGCTATTACTAAACCTAGTCTAAATATAACCATTTCCCAAGTCTATTGTAATATCTAAAGTGAGTCAATAACAGGTTTTAAGAAGAAAGTTTTATCTTCAGACTCAGCAGTCAACTACAGGTGGTTTTGGTTTGGTTTTTTTGTTTGGTTGGTTTTTTTAAGTCTCTGGAGTCAGTCATATTCCTAATTCCTACAGGATTCCTAGGGTTTAGTCACCATCCCTGGAGGTATTTAAAAGACGTGTGGATGTGGTGCTTAGGGACACAGTTTAGTGGTGGACTTCACAGTACTGGGTTAACGGTTGGGCTCGATGATTTTAAAGGCTTTTTCAAACATAAACAATTCTATGAATCTACGATTCTTTTGTTCCAGGAGGACTTGAGTTGAGAAAAGAGTGTGACGGAAAAAAATCTTACTTAATCAGCATTAGATTGCACTGATCCCACTACCACTGCACCTCCAGCTCCTCAATACGCCCCTTCATCAGTAAGGTTTGTTTGCCATGCTGAATGGACAAGAGCTGTCCCAAAGTGCCTGGTCAGTCCCTGCCTGTCCATAGCCAGGAAGACCAAACAGCCCATGCTGTCTCTTATCCATGGGCAGGCTGGATAGTTTAAAGGCACCAGATGTTGTACAGACCTGGATTACAGACTAAACTACAGATATCTCACACTGAAAGGGAAGGGGAAACTGCCTGACAGTATACAAAAAAATCGCTACTGGCCGCTTGGAGCACAAATATTTCACACAAATATGTAGGGCCATTTCCTTTTCAAAATGAGAAAAATTGGGAAAGGCTGAATATTTTGTAAAAGATCCTTTATTGTATAGTCTTCATTTCCCACAAACTGACAGCGAGTAATTTGTAAATCTATTCTGGGAATAAGAGTTTCTTAGCCCCTAATAGATAGCTGTTATTACTAAGTACCAAAGGTGTAATACATACGAGCATGACATCTCCCCTCCACTAGTGTGTGGCTATTTAATTTCACACTATCATTATTTAGTTTATTATTGTTATGGTTTAAGTTCTGTCTCATATATTAGTTATTTCATTAAGTTATATGCATAAGAAAAGGAAAACCTCCTGGTGTCTTGGCTGTCTTCCCATCTAGCAAAAATTATCACTGGAAAAAAAAATGATGGGGTTACTTGTCCAAAGTAATTTCCTAGTTAGTGTATTTTGTTTAATATAGCTTTCTCATATTACGAGTGGTGTCAACTTAAAATACGCATCCATGTCCCAGACAGGAAGGGAAGCCCATAAAAAGACTGTGATTTTGAAGTGCTGTCAGCTTGTCCTTTTTTAAGAAAATCTAATTCAAATAAAAAAAACATTAAATATGACAGGTTATGAAGATACTTATTCTTCTTGGCAGTTGCTTATGATTGTTTTTCTCTGTGACTAAGCCCATGATCTCTGGATATTGTCTAGGCACACCTGCCAGATCAGGACCCTCAGGTACACATGAAGGATTTGACTAATTTCTGACTTTGCAACAAACTTAGGTCTCTTATGTGATACAGTGGTTCCTCTAGCCATGTACAGTCTTGAAATTCAGATAACTTAATTTTTCTCTTGGAAAGTACACACTTGAGTATCAGGTTTGTACATGGTTAGGAGAAGGTTTTGTGGATCATGCCATGGAATGCCAAATTTTTTTCTGGTTCCATTTTATGTGTATGTTGGATATCTCCTGACACAACTGGATCTATAGCACAGGAGTGTGTAGCATAAAAACCATTCTGGCATTTTCAGTCATGAAAATTAATCATGAGTTAATCCACTTAGAGAAAGTTCTGTTGAGAAAACAGGAAAAGTATAGGAAGTACCAGACAATCTAGAAAATTTTACAAAAGTAAACTGAATAAGAATATTCTCATAATGTCTCATAGAAAGTGAGAGATTTTTTTCAGTGGCTACTCAGAAACGCTTGCCTAGTAACAATCTTCTTGAAAGTAATGTTCCTCCACCATTATAGACACTATATCTAACATACATATTTCCTATGAAGAGTAAATGTACACAGTCCTGATATGATCCATAAAGGTTATGGTGAATGTGGTATGTTTCATCAAATTAAGAAATAGATAATACAGAACTGCATTATTAACAAGTTGGTTTTCTATGTAAGTGTCATGTATACGCACATAATGAAAGGCTGCAAGAATTGGGCTTTTTCAGCCTGGAGAAGAGGAGGCTCTGAGGAGACCTCATTGCAGCTTTCCAGTATCTGAAGGGGGCCTACAAGGGTACTGGGAGAGGACTTTTTACAAGGGCCTGTAGTGACAGGACAAGGGGGAACGGGTACAAATTGAAAACAGGGAGGGTTAGATTAGATATCAGGAAGAAATTCTTCACAGAGAGGGTGGTGAGGCACTGGGACAGGTTGCCCAGAGAAGCTGTGGATGCCCCATCCCTGGGAGTGTTCAAGGCCAGGCTGGATGTGGCTTGGAGCAACCCGGTCTAGTGGAAAGTGTCCCTGCCCATGGCAGGGGGGTTGGAACTAGATGGGCTTTAAGGTCCCTTCCAACCCAAACCATTCTATGATTCTATGATTCTATAATATACATTGTGCATTTAGAAAACAGTTCTCTGTAGACTTGAAATAATGATAAATGACATAACTCATTAAAAAGAGTTCCCTACATAATAACTGGTAGTTTTATTGGTGAGCTTGAAATTGTCTTCACTAGCTTCCCTGTGTGCTATGGTCATCTTCATGAGGCACTGGTCTGTAATTCTCATCACTTAGTATGTCTTCAGGCTGCTCACATGCATTTGTACAGATATTCATTGTATCCTCTGCAATGGAAAGACTTTGAATAACAGATCCTTTATGATACAAGGACTCTGTCCACTGTTAGATGAGCATGTACTGTAACACATGGAAGTAACGCAGAGACTGCTGGGTGCTGAAGGGTGAAGCTATTTCTTAATAGTATAGCATTTACCCAGTCTTTTCTGTTTAAGTCTCTGTGGATGGCAGCTGTCATTTTATTTTTGTTGCTTAAGGTCACCTTAAGCAATGACTATAATTTTAGTTAAAATGTCAAACAAATCTAATTGATCTACCTGAGTTGTAGTTATTTTATTGTTTTCAGCTTTCTGAATGTTCTGATTCTGCGTAACGATGAAAATGTGTAGAATTTAATCAAATGAAGGCATCTATCCAAATGTTATCTCGGAATAATACATATTTAAATTGAAAAAACCATTTCCAGTTACCTGCCTAACCACAAATCTGAGGTCATTCTTTGTTCTCTTACTTTTAACAAAAGGGATAGTAAAAACTCAATGCATTTCTCATTAAAATGAACAATAGAGGAGGAAAAAAGGTTTTCAATATGCATGCCAGCATGTACGACTAACTTTTTCAATGTAAGGTTTTTTTCTACTTTGAGAGATAGTGTAGCCTTACATCAGTTCAAATGTAGCTGTATACAATCAGAGGAAAAATGTTTAAACATCCCAGCATGGGTATTTCCATTTAAATCTGATTACAGTGAAATAAAACTGTAGCTATTAAAGGTTTAGAAGAACTACAAATACAAGCAGTAAAAGAAGACAGTTAGTAAATGAGATAGTAAAACATTTCAGCAGGGCAAACAGTTTATAGCACTCAGCCTTCCTGTAGCAGACTGTGCTATTCACTACAGACCCGTGCACTGTTCCCTGAACTGCACTTAAACCTGCAATTAACCTTTCACGCCTAATGAAGCTGTTTTGCTGCAAAATTAAAATATATAGTACTGCCTGTTTTACAGAGACTGGGAGGAGAGTGTCTCAAAATGAATTACTTTTTCAGATGCTTTTGTTCAAATGCAGAATTGAAGTGCTGTTTGTATATAAATCGGGAATACGCTTTTCAAGGCAATTTCGTTTGATGTGCTGTATTTTATTCCTGTACTTATTAATTGTTTTGCATAATTGTAAAAAAAAAAAAATTACAAAAAATTCACACACCAGTAATTTTATGATTAGACACTTACTTCCTGAAAATTAACTATTACCATTTAACTTCCATTAGGAAAGACAATAGTTCTGCTAAAGATAACCAAGTTCATATTGCTTTCTCTGATATTTTTCTTATTGTGGATGCAATTATCTCTTTCAAAAATACACTTTCCACTTATGTATTTGACTGGGTTCACTTCTTAATGATCTTTCCATACATATCCTTAAAACAAGCTAGAGATTGTTTTAGCTGCCTAGAACTAGGTCATGTTATTTCTATAACATTTAATAAAAAAACAAACTAAACTTAAAAATAGGTCCAGTTCTGCAGCTAGGCTTGAATTTCCAGAAAACAGACTACTAGAGGTGACCCATCCCTTTGTGGGATGCTTACCGATTCAACTGTCCCTTTCTCCTACCTCACTCAGGAGTCAGAAGCAACCAGAGACCATATATGGGCTTGGAAAACACCAGTTTGGATGGTAGGTAGGATATTTAAAAGGCAGCAGTCAGGGAAGACAGGTAAATGATGTAACTCATAAACTGAGGTAACAGATACAGAACACTATATGATTTAAAGTTCCAGTTTTAATGACTATAAATGTATTCACAATTGTTATTTAGATACAAAACCTGGAAAATGAAGGGAATGTTTTGTTGGGGGAGTTAATGAGTATTTAAGGACAGCATTTTTATCAAATCTTCTGTTGTATTTTGATGTAAGTTCTGCCTATTTGCGATGTCTGTGCATCAGCTTGACTTGGTAAATGAAATTCCTTTAGACTACCAGTCTGAAATAATTAATTGTTCCCCCAGTTAATTGTGTTGCTTTGATAACAAGCAACTATGCTGGGTGTAGAGACCATAATAAACAAATTTCATCACATGTTTCCTGTGACATTTTGAAAAATGAACCTCTAAAGTCACCCTATTTTAATGGAACTCTAATGGCATGCCAGTATTCCCCAGTATGCAACACTGGATTTGAAGGAAATAGTTCTTCCTTTTTTTATTAATTGCTATGTATAGTAAGGTTAGCATCATACATCAATGTATATTTTAAAATATCCTGTAAAAAAAGGAAAACCTGTTTTCCTAATAATACTTGTTCCATTTAGCACACTCCTTAAGCCTAGCTGTTAAAGACAGAATCACATGTAAGCAACCATCAAACAGTTATTTAGGTTTTATCCCTGAATTTGCTAATACCAGATATTGCTGATACTTTAAAGGTGCTTCAAAGATTTCAAAAATCTAGTTTATCGAAGTCAAATTTAAGGCATCACTAACTCATGCCAGGAAATATATGTGTATGTGAGAAAAACAACGTAATTAATCTTGGCTCTTAGGTATCCTGAACTGTAGCAATGATAATTGTACTTAGCCTTTTACAGTATAGTGCCATGCACTTTTAAAAAGCTATATGTGCATTCATTGATTCTTGCAACACTTTTGTGAAGTCAGAAAGGTGGTGTTACAGTGTGCAATAGCATAGGTTTTTTCAGGATACTGGAAACCTGAACTGGATCTGACGATATAGCATTTACTGAGACAGAAGCCTGTAGAAACACTTGTAAGTGAAAAATATATTTTGCATAGTGTCTGAGTAGTGTTGTAAGGATGGAATGCATGAAAAATACTGCTATGATTGGATTCTGTAATAGATAAACTGAGTTTCACATTAGCCTGAATTATAATATAGAGACTGCCTGTTAAACATGGTGAAAATTATTTTCAAAGATTTTCTTGTGGAGTAGTACTGTTATTGGTTAGAGATTGAGATGTGTTGGGCAGTATGGAGAACCAGCACCATCTTTACCTACGTGATGGGTATATATAGATGTGTTTTGCAGATGTGTCATGGTTTTATTGGAGCTGTGGTGTAGCTGAATATATGAATGATGTGAATACTGTGAGAGGCTCCAGCGCAGGGCCACTAAGATGATGAAGGGCCTGGAGCACCTTCCATGAGGAGAGGCTGAGAGCTGGGTCTGTTTAGCTTGGAGAAGAGGAGGCTGAGGGGGATCTGATCAATGCTTATCAATATCTAAAGGGAGGGTGTCAGGAAGATGGGGCCAGGCTCTTCTCAGTGGTGTCCAGTGACGGGACTAGGGGCAGTGGCCACAAACTGGAAAACAGAAGGTTCAAACTGAACATGAGAAAACACTTCTTCCCTGTGAGGGTGACAGAGCCCTGGAACAGGCTGCCCAGGAAGGTGGGCATTTCAGCAGAAGTCAGTAATTTCTAGTAACTATGCAGTAACAAGCAAATGGAAGAGTAAAGTCTTAAACCACTCATTTCTTAAGCACGCCTGTCCATGCCGTCTCTAATACACTTTTAAGATTATAACAGGTCATGAAATACCAAAAAACTTAACCAGAGTTTGAAAAATAAGAGTTCAGGTGAGTTAACAACATTTAGAATTTAAACAGGCCAACATCATCACATTTCACCGTCTATTCACAAATCCATCTATTCTGGAAAGATACTTTCCTATCTTTTTTTTTTTCATATTAAATACCAACCTCTGAGTATTTCCAAATTAGGAAGGCATATATATTGAAAATGGAAATATTCAATTTTGTCTTAAGTGTGGTCTCCATTTCTCTTTTATTTTCTAATCTGATTATTTCATTCATTTCTAAATGCAATGCACAAGCAATAAGAGAAAATCCATGTCAGAGAGCTGCTGGTCCACACAATGGAGAAAATGCTGGCAAAGAAAGGTAATGATAAGATCACATAACAAATTAATAAGAGACCTAAATTGAACTCAGTTCTCCTGATTTCCAGTCTGGTGTCTTAACTGCACTTTTTTTCTTCCTCTGTTTCTTCACTGTTTCCAGGTAGCATTTAGAAAGTGAAAACTTGTTGTCTAACACTGAAATAAAGTTAATCACTTCTGGGAAAGTTCAAAAACTTGGCATCAATGGAACCATCAACCTGCTCTGGAACTCTTCTCAGGAAAGCTGGGCATTAAATTTTGCTTTTCTCTTATTTACCTTACAGGTCTTGCAATTGCAAGTGCACTGATAGACATTTCACAACAGAAGCCTGCGGACTGTAAGGATAAGGGTTCAGGAGTCAGAAATCGAAAACATCATCTTTCAACACGCCAAGGAACTTGTGTCTGAGATTCAAAAGCTACAGTTGTATATTCTGTAATGTTTTCTTTTTAAATGGCTTCCATTGAAAGCTATACTGCAGCCTCAGTTTTTATGGAGGCAAATCTATGAATGAACATGAGGTACTGTGCTCTGTTATAGTCACATGGCCTACTATACCCCAAAGCAGAACAAACTTAATGGTACGTATGAGTATGTTTGATGAGCTTTAATAAAAAGAGTGGATCCTGATATCAACGAAATATCAAATAAAATGCCTCGTATTCTTAATCCTGAACATATCAGAGCAGGGAAAATCCTTGAACAGAACTGGGAAAAACTGTACATTGTTTTGTAATGTAGAAGGAAATTGTATAATTGAAAACTCAGCAACTTCCAGGAAACTAAAGGACATTTTTGTATAGCTTAATGTAACAATGAGAATTGTACAGTTCTTTCCTTGTAATCAACATTAAGATTTCTTTCCAGCAAACAGGAACTAAAGAGGACCATGTGCATTTAGGTGTTCTTTTATCATTGCCCGAAAGAGGTGGGCAGCTTTTGAATTTAGCGTAGGTATGACCTGAGAACACCACATGTAATATTTGAAAGAATATTCCATTTTAAAAAATGTTATTTGAGCATTTAATGATTATTTTTCTTTACCTGGAAAAAGCCTCAGAAACTTAATCTGGGCTGCAGCAGCGTGATGGGTGGGCTTTCATGTTTCTGTTCCTTAAGTCTATTCAGAATTCTGAACAATATATTTTACGAAGAGCGCATGTGGCTCGACTATGCCAGCTAACTGATTGGCAAAATTAATTGAGCATGAAAAAGCTTCTTCTGCAATCAAGTTTGCTGTTTTTACCAGGAGGGTCTCCAAGATTGCAAGTCTAAGGAGAGTTTAACTTGCTGTTACTCTACGTTCTCCCTTTTCAGTATTGAACTTTGCTGCTATATATATATTGTCGTCACTTCCAAGAAGAAGAAATAAATCCCAGTCAGTAATTTGATCCTTAATTTTGTAATAAAGTATGGATGTTTTCTGTTCTCCCAGCTGCAGAATTTCATTTCATCCTCACTTTCACAGCAGTTAAGGAATGACCCTGAGTAACAATAAAGAAATAAATAGTTATGTGGAAATCCATGTTGCTTCCAACAGTGGTTCTCAAATCCAGCATGCAGTATGGAACCTCACACAATCAGTACTCAGCAACAAAAAGCAGATGAAAGTTTCCTTTCCATGGGACATTAGTCTTTGGGTGCTTGGTCACCACAAGAGATAACCTAGCAAACAGCTTTAATCGCCCTCAGTCATCTTCTTTACTTAAAATTCATGGATATACGAAAGAGTAAGAGAATGCTGAGGGGTAGGTAGCAGATGTATCATGTTCTCATTTACACATTACATGTTGACAGCAGTATAATATGAAACTAGTAGTTTTGTACAAGCTTCTTGAAAGTATAGTTTCTCAACTCCAAATTTGCCACCAAACTAGTACAGGAGAGTGATACAGAGGTGAAAATGCCTCATATAATGATAGAATTTTGGTAAATATGAAAGATATAAAAAGATAATTGATGTTTACTACTATATCTGTATTTTTCATGTTCTTTTTATTTCAGGCTGATGATAACATTTTACTGTTTATAGTTGACTACATAGTTACTTGCATGCCATGGTGGTGCAGTAGCAGTAATAAAACCCTGTTGTGAGTTGTGTTTATTTTGTAACGCCATTCATACATAGAGGTATTCAGCTTAATTTGGATGAGGACTAAATGTAAAAATAACTATAAAAAGGAACGATTGTACAGTATGTAGTTATACCTTATACAGGAATATTAGTTTGCGTCTAACCATGACTGCTCTATTGTTTTGATAAATTATGCACTTATGAATTATGGTATAATTATTTCTTATGCTGGCATGATTGTTTCAGTATTTTCATATCTTAAAATAAGATTATTATCCTAAAATAATGCCATCACGATCTTGTGACTTTTATTGCCTATTCTGACCTCAGTCTCTTATATCTTAAAACCTTAAAAATTCCTTTTAAAGATTCTGTTGGGAACTTTCAGTTAGTGCTACTTAGCGTGGTGAAAAAAAATGGTGTTTTCAAAACAACCCTTTCTGTAAGTTTTAAAGTTGATCTGTTCAAATGAATATAAACCAATGGAACTGGTTTATATGATGCATACACTTACGAAAAGGAAAGAACCACTTGTCTGGAATATATTCTAAACTCTGTATTATCCTCAAGCTAAACATTTCACATAAGAAATATACCGTGTGTGTTTTGTGAATTTACTGGAAACCCTGTACACAGAAAGACCATGTAGTCTTGTAGAGCAGTTTTGACTGTACTCTCTCATAAAGGATTACGTTCTTTCGTATCTCAACCAGAGTTTGGCAATTACTTGAAAATCAGGTATGAGTTTTAAAGGGATTAAAATATTTTATTGCAACGCTGAAGATGGGCAAATATCTATAAGCCATTTTATTGTGTTAAAAGTTTAAAATGTTATTTTAATTGTACAAGAAAAGCATGTTTGTCATGGGATCATTCAGCGTTTTCATTCACTCTGAGAATGTTTTTTCCTAAAGTTTCTTTCTCCTAGGGTCCCTGATTGCATGCAAATTAGTAAAACATATCATCATAAAATACTTATATAATGACCGCACTTAAATACCAGAAGTTTGCCAACACATCTCAAACTAAAGTTGCAGAGTAACTGTTACAGCTTTCTATTTTAAGGGTATGAAAATAGCATATGTCTGATAATAACATTTTGTTAGTTGTTGGCAAACTTTTTAATAATGACCACTATACATCAGATTAGATGTTTTATCTACTGTCATATTATGATTGCTTCTTGAAAAAGACAATTTTTTAAAAACTCTGTTCTCCAGCTTAACTTTTGTACTCTGTGGTGGGTTGACCCTGGCTGGAGGCCAGGTTTCCATCAAGCCACTCTGTCACTCCCCTTCTCAGGAGGACAGGATCAGGGGGAGAAAATAAGATGGAAAAAAAACCTCATGGGTTAAGATAAAAGCAGTTTAATGAAGCAAAAGCAATGGCCACGTGCAGAAGCAAATAAAAACAAAGGATTTGTTCTCTATTTCCCATCAGCAGGAGATGTCCAGCCAATACCTGGGAAGTAGGGCTTCAGTACACGTAGCAGTTGCTCCAGAAAACAAATGTAATGATGAATGCCTCCCCTCCTCCACTCTCTTCTCTGTACTGCTGAGCAGACATCATATGGTATGGCATATCCCTTTGGTCAGTTTGAGTCACCTGTCCTGGCTGTGTCCCCATCCAAGATCTTGTCCACCTCCAGCCTACTGGAATGTTGATGCTGTGCGAGCACTGCTCAGCAGTAGCCAAAACATCTCTGTGTTATCAGCCCCTTTCTAGCTACCAGTACAAAGCACAGCGCTATCAGGGCTGCTATGGGGAAAATTAACTCCATCCCAGCCAGACCTAGAACAAACTCTTTCTTGGAGTCAGAAAATGTTGAATGGCCTGTTTTCCCTTCTTGTGATTTATGTTCAATGAAAAAGAAATTACTAAACACTGTTCCAGAAAGTAAGCCCCAGTGAAGTTCTGATTGTCAGGATTCCACCTCCACCCCCTATGTCTGTGGATTTTTCTGAGAGAAACTCAGTAGCTATGAGTAACTGTTCAAAATATGAGATAGGCTGTCCATGGAAGCATGGTTTCACCAGTATTTCAGTTTTTCTCTGTACTTGTATATTTATATAAAGTCCTGAAACTACTTAAATCAAATTTGTGCACATAAGTGTAAATAAAACTTTACAATACTTGCTTCCATTCATTATATTCCTATGAAATGTTAGTTTACTGATACAAAAAAATCTGTATGTTACCACTATTAATATTATATCTAAAAAAAAAAAAGCCCAAATTCTAGAAAAGTTAAGGCATGAAGATACCATTAATTAGGAACATTCAGATTCCTCTGATCTGAAATTTTTCATAGCTGACTGCTGTCGTTATAGTTAGAGTCAGAGTCCCCTCTTTGTCTTCCCGAATCAAAAATACAGGGAGAAGTTCAGATTAGGACATAGAATTCGTTATATGTAAAATCTGCAGCAATAATTATTTTCTAAATAATCTAATGTAGAGAGCTGGAATCCTGATGGTAAGAATTTCAGTTTGGGATCACTTTAACAGATGTTCAGTCTTTATGCATAGTAACTTTCATAGTATTCATCTAAATTATAAAGTCAATGTGTATTAAATTTCATTACCAGTTTTTTAAAAAGCATCTGAAAGGTTTCTTGACAATAAAGGAAAAGTCTCTGTTAAAGGTAATTAACAATCTCTCTCTTTTCTTTAAAAAAAAAAAAAAAAAAGTCCTATCAAGAATGCTTGTCATTACTGGGGAAAACTAAATATATTACCTATATTTTTTTCAGTCCCTAAGTGCAGCATTACCTGAAAAGCTGTAGTTTACTGATACTTATTTCAGATCATCTCTAGAGCATAGTATGGAATACTTAGAGATATTTTAGGTACTTATAGCAAACTGTAGCAAAACTACTCCTCCCTACAGGGGGACAGAACTTCCCATATTGTCTTCAGCTGTGCTTGTTTGCTAAATACTAGCAAAGAAGAACAAAGCTGGCAGGACTGGGCTTTGCAGAACCTGGATTTATATAATTCAGGGCCATATGTTGTTTAAGCTTTCCCTTATTCAAGGCTATTTCAATTTCAAAATGAATGTTTAATTTCTAGATGACTGTGTATATGGCCATGTGGCCATTTCTATAGCCACAGATATTTCTGCTGTGAAAAATCATCTTGTATATTTAGTTAAAATTCTAGTGACTCTGCAGTTTATTGTGAAGCTGAAAAGGGACTACTATTACCTCAGACTTTCTTTCATTGCTACTTCCTTGATCACGTAAGTTAAAGCTGAGTCATGTTTTGGTAAAGAAACATCTCTTCGCACCTATTTAGATATGTTCAAAACTTCCTTTTATTTTTTTCTTTTTTCTAAAATAAGAAAGCAAAGGGATTGATGAGCAAAGAGGAAAAACCACAAACCAAACAGGCCTTTTCAGAACACACAGGAAGCATGTTTACATATATATAATATATATGGAATTATGTGATTGTTTTCATAGCTGATCTGAATGTTTTGTCTGTTTCCTCACATATTCTTACATATTATAATAAATAGCATGAAGAATTTAACTGAATCAGTGACTATTATGCTTATACTAATAATTTCTACAGAAATAAAACCTTAAATGTACATAGCCTTCAGAGTGAGAATATAGAAGTCTGTTTAAAATACTGTCTAGAGAATGTTTTTTCAGGGGCTTATCAATTGGCTATCAGTATTTTCGGCAAGTCTGAGCCTGAGTGCGTGAAGTGAGGCAAGTGCCTTCCATTTTTTTTTCATATCCTCTATTTTTCAGTACGTTTTCCTGTAACAATTTTTACATGCTAAGGTCAGAGTTAATAATACAGGAAGGTTATATGAATTTGGAGCTTGAGAGAATTGTTACTCATTTAACAATAACTGTTTACCTTTCTATGCTATCCAAACAACGCTTAGCTATGTTCTTTTCCAATTTTAGCAAATGCTTTTTTCCAGAAGACCTTTTATTAGACAAGAAGCAAGAAAAGAATGAGATGGAACTCTTCAAATACACTTCCAGACCTAGAAGATACCTGAAACATCTCATTCTACTGAAAGCCTGAAGCATTTTAACATTTCTTTCCAGGGCAGTACTTATCAAAAATCACTGTTGCAACATGATTTTTAGTGGATAAAATAAAGGAAAATTATTTATTTTTAGGTTAAATCCTAAAGATCTTTTATGATATTTAGGTAAAAATATACTTTAGGAAAGATAGGATTTGGAAAATAATGTTAAGATAACCTCTATAGCTATTCTTATGACAGAGCTTTACCCAAATTGACTGTGTCATAAAGCTTTGTCTTAGGCATGAAGCTTATTAATATTCCTGCAAGTCTCCTCTTCCCCCCTCCCCAAACTGTAAAGAGCCAAATGGTCAGATATAAAAATCTGTCTGAGTGTATTAATGTAGGTAATTTTTTTTCTGCTTCTAAATAGATGGTTGGAATATGGCAAAACAATTTTCTGCTTTAAGTTTTCTAGCTGAATACTTAGGAATGATAAAATTAACCTTACTGATGACATGGGAATATTGAAGGTTAATTAATTATGTTTACAGAGTACTCAGAGCTCTTTAGTGATCTAAAAATAACAGTTACTGTATAAGTGCTAAGTATATTTTACTTATTAAGTTATTTAGTATCAGATTTATTTAATAGCTCTAGATGTTGCAGTTTGCTATACCACGACTTGAGGCATAATTAAAAAAAAAAAAAAGAAAAAAGAAAATAAACAGTTTCTGGCAGATATTAAATAATTCATACTCTGTGGTGTTTCACACAACAGCAGTCACAGAATTTGCTTTCAATTTCTCCTATTTAGGTCATTTTCCATCATTAGTAAAACATTTTACTAATCTACTCAATTTATTGGTATTTTTGATTAACCAGGCTTCTCAGATGTCTGATTTTGTTATTTTGTTCTTTGTTTTTCTTCTTCAAGTAGCCATTCTTTGTATGGCACCTTCTGCTTCATTCACAGCTGCCCAGACCATAGGAACCCAAAGGAGAACCACTATTTTAATGTTTATTGTAGTTTGAAAATGTCAGTGATCGTACCATTTTAACCATGTTGAAAAATATCGGGGCTAATGCATTTCCATGCCTTAATCCCTGACTTTTATTAAATGGGCCAGAGATTTTATACTCTTTTCATTGCAAATAATAACTATACCTGTTTTAAAATGTTTTATAGAGCTATAAATTCCTCCCATGTAGCTCAAAGACCATGATATAGCATCATAAGATTTTTTTTTTAATTTCTAAGTGTGCATATTCATTCTGATTGTAGTGTTATATCTTATCAGATATCTCATGAAGATATTTAATATTTGGTACACTCCTTTCCAGAATCCCCACTAGTGTTATTGAACTGTTCCTGCTTTATATAAGAAGAAAGGACTTCTGAAAAATGTTTATAGATTTTAAGAAAAAGACAAGCAGCACACTAGCTTTTACATTGCATTTATGAAAACCACCTTCCATACCTCTGAATCTTTTCCAGATATCTGAAATCAACAGAATTACTTTGTACAGCCTTTGGCTTCATTTACCTCCTCCTGCTTTTAATAATTTCATGTCAACCCTGTCGACACATGGTGCTGAGCTCTTCCCAAAGAGTTGTCATTGTTTCTTGGATCTCTTCAGAATTGAGCTCCACAAACAACCCAAGGCTGTCCCTCTGTAACTTCCTTCTTTGAAAATAAAAGATTTTATTTTTCAGTAGATTTGCAAGAAAAATTATACCCTTTCCTACAGACATAGATTCTGCCTCCTCAGGTATTTACATACCTCCTTTGCTTCATCCTCTTTACCACGCCATTCAAATATTGTGTTTCGCATCGGCTTCCTCTCTTGGTATTTTCTTTTGCTTCAATCACATTGTGTAATGGATCCAGCCACATGGTAATCCTGATTCCTTTCCAAATTCTTTTATCTTTGCTCTTGGAAGGATGCTGTTAGTTGCTTCAGCAGTTCTCCTACCATATCTATGATCATCTTACACTTGGTATCATCTGCTCACTTTATATAGAAATCTTCCAAAGCTTCAAACCTTGTTCTCAGCTGCTACTCAGTGATTCATGAATCACTCAGAATTTGTAAGTTTTATTTATAACATATATATTTAATTTGACTCTGCTGAGACAAGGCTGTCTCCTGTACAGGTCTTTAAGGTTTTGATATCCAGCCAGTTGTTCCCATTCCCCCACACTGACTTTTGACATCTCTTGCACCATATGCACTCAAAACATTACATGTCCTCAAGTTTCCATCCTTTCCTTGGACCTCTTCAGGTTTGCCTGCTTTCCCAAGATCTATTCAAGTGTTTTCTAAGCTTCTGTGTTTCTTTGTCAAGAGAAAGCCTTCAAATCCAACCAATAATACTTTAATATGACCCCACTCTTTTAACCTGCCCAGGCTTTGGCAGTCAGAGAGCATTCAGAGCCACACATGTATCCAAGGTATTCCATTATGTCAAGATACAGGCAACCCTAGCCAGAACAGGTGTGCTAAACCATCATCTAATTTCTGTCCTACTATAGATCTGCAGGTTATTTTGTTCAATACTTGGAGGGTGAGGGGGGAATGTTTGAGAAATTGAAATATTTTAAGTGAATTAATTGTGTTGCTGTATAGGTGTTCTCATCTTACTTAACCTGACTGCCATGTTATATGGTTTGCCTCCCACTGTGCCTCTCCTAGTCCCATCAGAAGGAAAACATACTGCTTTATAGTCTCTTCACCTCTGAGCCACTGATATTACTAATGGTAAACCTTATGTTACTATTTAGTTTATTTTATACATTAATCCGTGTTTCAAAAGGGGCCTATAAAATTGTATGGCTCAGTGGTAGCTCAAAATTGAAGCATTGAGAACTTGTGATTTACCCTGGCTTTGCTCAAACTTCTGTTACAATAAACTGCCTTTGTTATAAAAATTACCAACCCAAAAGGAGTGCTTCGAAGCTTGGTTGGCTTTTGCCTGCTTTGCAAAGCCTTGCTTTGATGGCAAACAACATAGAATTGCAAAGGCTTCTTTATTTGTGTTTCTGTGACAATGCAGTGTGCAAGCAGTATTTTTGCTGTCTGGGAATATCAACTTGTTTGGTTTAGAGGCTCTAAAAATGAAGGCCAACAGGAAGGGCATCAGTAGCTGTACCCACACAGATTAGTATTTCAACAACAAAACCGGCATCACTAAACTCTAAATAAGTAAAACTTAAACCAGTAAACAACATGACATTTTGCTTTCTGATTTCTCACTTGATAGTTAGGAGTGTGATATGCAGGTGAAGTTCTGTTTCACAGGAGGAGAGACAAAATAAAGTGCTATTCTAACTTGTATTTACCCAAACTGTTACATTTGTGCTCACACAAACACACACATATTTATAGAATATATATCTATAATCTATGGAAGTGTAGTGTGTCTCAAAATCTGTGTTTTTACTTGTAAATACATGTATATGGTATCTTTCTGCGTAGAGGGCAGTGTCCTCCAGGGGCTTCAGCTTTTTCCTGATTTTCCTTTCTAATTAGCATAGACCATGGCTAAAAGGGGGTTTTGCTTTATGAGTGGATACCATCCTTAGTAATCTAGCAGAAGAATGAGACCCAGTTTAATCTTCAAGCATCCACTTAGGTAGAAATTCATGCCTATGGACTGAGAAAGGATCAAGAAAAGTCAATTTAGTATAAAAGTCTGGATGCATCACTGTTGTCCTTTAGGTGCTAGAATTCTAAGGCCAGACTGTAACATTTAGCTCAAGTTTTTTAACAGATCTTATCATCACCCTCTTGGGCTGGGCTGTATCCAGAGAACTGAGGCCAGCAGGTCGAGGGAGGTGATTCTGCCCCTCTACTCTGCTCTGGTGAGACCCCACTTGGAGTGCTGCGTCCAGCTCTGGAGCCCTCAATATCAGAAGGATATTGACCACTTGGAGTGAGTCCAGAGGAGGCCACGAAGATGATCAGAGGGCTGGAGCACCTCTCCTATGACGAAAGGCTGCGAGAACTGGGCTTGTTCAGCCTGGAGAAGAGGAGGCTCCGAGGAGACCTCATTGCAGCTTTCCAGTATCTGAAGGGGGCCTACAAGGGTACTGGGAGAGGACTTTTTACAAGAGCCTGTAGTGATAGGATAAGGGGTAATGGGTACAAATTGAAATCAGGGAGGTTTAGATTAGATATCAGGGAGAAATTCTTCACAGAGAGGGTGGTGAGGCACTGGAACAGGTTGCCCAGAGATGTTGTGGATGCCCCCTACCTGGAAGTGTTCAAGGCCAGGCTGGATGAGGCTTGGAGCAACCTGGTCTAGTGGAAGGTGTCCCTGCCCATGGCAGGGGGGTTGGAACTAGATGATCTTTAAGGTCCCTTCCAACCCTAACCATTCTATGATTCTATGATTCTCTTGTGTCAAGGCAAATTCATTGTTGACGGAGGAATGACACACGTTTGCAGGAGCTGGGAGCAAGCCCAAAGATTTCCTGTTGTGTAGGGACTCTCTTTTTAAATTTACTATTATGCTGTTTATATTTATTGGGATCATCTTCTTATGTCAACTGCATACACTGTATTGCACTGCATCTGAGTTTTGTATGCCCAAGATTATAAGGATACGCCTGTAGAGTGTAACATAGTACGGTGCAGATCTTCAGCTAACTCCAGGGGAGCTCTACCAGGAGAGCATAGCTGCATCAGCACTGTCCTGCACCCCTGCTAATAGCTTACTGCTCTGCAGAGCTAATTAGCTGAGTCACAGAGCGCAGGGCACTGGCACTGGCACAAGCCAGCTTGTTCCCAGCTAGCTCAGGTAGTTCTGCACAGCGTTCCATTTTGCTGTCTGCTTTTGAAGTTAGCAACGCTTGCTGGATTAGCCTTAGTGCCAAAGCAATGTAAATTAACAGCCCCACTCCAGGAACACAATCAGTGCTATTGAATGACATTTTTCTACAAGATTTCTTCTATGAGCTGGTGAAGCAAAACAAATGTTAAGATATTCGTATTAGTAAGTATATTGTGCCCTTAAAGAAGTCAGTTACTCCTCCTATGAGGTCTGGCACTGACTGATCTGTGGAATCTGAGTCATAGCTTAAAAAAAAAAAAAAAGGCAAAACCCACAACCAAAAGAAATATGTACCAAAGACAAGCAACCAAGGAACAGCAAATGTTCTCTGGATTCCTTTTGAGCCAGCTTTTATGAAAGTTTGTTGCTTTTTTCATCTGCTATTTTAAGCTGCACAGCTACTCTCTGTACCTACGTGTCTGACATTTTGTTAGGTGCTTCTGAGTAAAACACTCCTGCTCCAGGAGTATTTAAATTTGTATCAATAATGAACAGCTTTCATTCTTTCTGAGTCAATGTTGGCATATGCAAAGCAAATTGAAAGCGATGATCAACATAATAAACTGAAACATCTATCTCTTCCAGTCAGCCATTACCTTGCTATTTTTTTTTTCACTTTAGATAAACAATCTACAATGTGTTTACTGAGGCTTGTACTGATATCCCTCAACAGTATAGGCGAGTCTACTTTTATTCCAGCAGACACAAAGAATAAGCCCACGGTGCACAGTGCACGCAAACCCCTTTGAAACCTAAGATTATTTGTTCTCTGACTGTTCTAAGGTAATTAAGGAGCATTGCATGTTTCTCAATTAATGATTCCTCATTCAGCTGGGGATCTTTGATGCTAATTTGTTTTAATCAGGACAGAGACTGCTAAAAAACTAAACAATTCAGTGAAGAGGAACTAGGAATTTTTAATCAAGTGGAAAAGATCTAACTGCTATGAGGGACACATCCATCATAAGTTTTCACTTCTTGTTCATTTAACTTTGTTCTTTCAGGTCTCATAAAATGCTGCATTAATCAATGCAAGAAAATTTGTTAAAATTAGGAACGTGAGGTATTTTTCCCTCTAGTTTATGTGAACATTTGTGCAAAGATAAGGAGCAGGAACAAAAGTTACAATATTAAAAAGCATTCACCACTAGTGAATTCGTTTCAGCATTCATTCACCATTTATTCTTTGTTATGCACTAAAGTTATAGTTTCATGTTTTATCAAACATCGCATAGAAAGTTGTCAATGGTTGCAGTCTTAATATGCTGGGCAAAAAATGCCGGTTTTCTGGAGGATGGTATGCTCTCCATTTAAATGTTAATTTTTTAATTGTTTTGGTATCACACTACATGCATACATTGGGCAAAGTGACCTTCTATATTCTTCTGTGTGTGGAATTAGTATTTCAAATGCTACAGCCCATGCTACATGAAATCTCATGGTTTCCGAGTAGACTATGTGTATGCTTGATAAAAAAATGTTTTATTCCTAAGTACATTTATTTATAGCACTGAGGCAAAAGCATTTCACAGTTCTGCCTCCCCCAGCTGCTTAACCATGGTAGACTTCATGTCTTCCACCATGAAAATAGTACCAATGTGCATCTTCTACTCCCATGGTTTCAACAGAAGGGTGTGCTCCCAAGCCTTGGCTGCCAGGGGTCTTCAGCCATCTGACAGAGATAAAGCCATGAAGGACACCTAAGTCCAAACAGTAGATCTTCCTGTATAAGCAGTAATTTGACACCTGTTCAATTAAAGGCAAACTGTAGGTGCTAAGGTATTTCTGGATCAGAAGTATAGGTATTTAATGGGTCTGAGGTTTTTAGTGTTAGGACACATTTTCAGATAGTTAATTCTCGTGTGACCTCCAGCATCTTCCCAATTACTGCTTTTAAGGCATGAATTCTGTTTTGGACTGGTATCTAACTTCTAGTTCTGAATTGGTTCTTCGCAAAGTGCTGTGTACTTAGCAATATACAATGCCAAAAATATGGAGAAAGCTGAGAAATCTAAATGGCTTACTGCCACCTTGCCCTTCTTTCTTTATGACTGTGAACCACTGTGTTTATTTTGTAGTTCAGTAGTCCAAATCAACAAAAAAGTCCTGTGAATAAATTCCTAATGACCTATCTTAAGGATGAACTTCATGCAATAAAATAGCAACAAATTCTTAGTTTTCCATAGTGTTGGGTGGTTGGTTTTTTTTTTTTAACTGAGCTTAAACACACCACTGCTAAAAATAGAATTCTATATGTTAAATGATTCCTGTACAAATGGAAGCACAGCTGTTTAAGAGTTTTCTATGGAAGGTGGCATTTATTCACTCAAAAGCTGTCCGTACACTGTGAAACAAGGTTCAGATGCTTGAACTTATGCTAATTGAAAGATCAACATTTTTCTTTCCTCAGTGAGCACCCTGCTCTTTTCGTCTTCGAGAAGGCTCTCCCATGTGCAAAAAATGAGCTGTAATTACGCCCAGCTCAGGGCAATTTCAAGATCTAAAATATCCTGCCAACCAGTGTGTTCTCAATCTGCCTTGTTAGTTCACAAAATTGTGCATGTGCCTCTGCTACAGTCTCAAACCTGATAATGTCACATCATTGGGACAGGAAGCATTCTCTGATCTTATCTGAAGTGACACTTGCAATTTCAAGTTCTAGCTTGATGAGATCACATTGTCAGGGCTCCACGTAAGTGTGATCTTTCCTGATTTGCAATTGTATCTGTTTTGAATGATCTTTACACTGTTCAAGCAAAAACATATGATAATGTATTTTGTCAGATGCAAGGATAATGAAAGGGTGATTTCATGTTTCCACTTTTAGAAAATCCAATTCATGTGACTAAACTCAGTCTTCTTACCAATTCCACCCCATCTGTATAATTCTATTTGCACCTGGAAACTAGTACCCACAAAATATGAGCATGTCAAGGTAGTTCTTCCCCTCCATAAAATAGGTGAGCCTTATTACCTTTAAAACTCTATTAAAACCATGAAGCTCAGGGCTATAAAATGGTTTGCACATGCTAGAGTTGTTAAAACATATATTATGCCTTAAGTAAAAATATTTAACATAGTAAAAGCTTGTAAAGTTGAAGAATACTTAAATATCTACCTTGTGTTATTGGCAATATGAAAGTCTGTAATATTTAAAGCCAGGAGACTCTAAAGTCATATTTCAAATGTTTTTATTCATTTTATTAATTTTTTCAGATGTACAGCATAGAGGAAAAAAAATTGCTATATTTCCCTTTTTACCATATAGATTAATGAATGCTGAAATGCCAAGTAAAAATAGAAGAGGGAGGAAATACTGGTTTTGTCTGGGACAGAGTTAATTTTCTTCACGGCAGCTGTATGGGGCTGTGTTTTGGATTTGTGATGGAAACCGTGTTGATAACACAGGGATGTTTTAGTTGTTCTGAGCAGTGCTTACACAGAGTCAAGGCCTTCCCTGCTTCTCACCCCACCCCACCAGCGAGGAGGCTGGGGCTGCACAAGAAGTTGGGAGACACAGCCGGGACAGCTGACCCCAGATGAGCAAAGGGATATTCCATCCCATATGACATCGTGCTCAGGGAAGCATATATATAAAAGCTCAAGGAAGAAGGAGGAAGGGGGGGGGGACATTTGGAGTGATGGTGTTTGTCTTCCCAAGTCATGGTTATGTGTGATGGAGCCTTGCTTTCCTGGGGATGTCTGAACACCTGCCTGTCCTTGGGAAGTGGTGAATGTCTTCCTTGGTTTGCTTTGCTTTGCTTGTGTGCACGGCTTTTGCTTTACCTATTAAAATGTCTTTATCTCAACCCATGAGCTTTCTCGCTTTTACTCTTCCAATTCTTTTCCCCATCCCACCTGGGGGGATTGAGTAAGTGGCTGTGTGGAGCTTAATTGCTGGCTGGGGTTAAACCATGAGACTAACCTATTAAGACTTCAGGAGTTTCTGAACAAAACTGGTGGTAAGGTATAAAGGACCTTCAACCTCCCATTTAATATTCATTATTGCAGAGCCCCACATCAATGTGTAGGACCAAGACAAAGAGCAAATTTTGGCCTCTCTTTTAACAATGACATGATACCTTATTTATGGGTCTGGAATGTGGCATATGGATCATAGAAACAAGCAAGACAAACTACAGCTATTTGACTAAATTACTGCAAAGCCAAAAAGTAAAAAAAAAAAAAATTTAGTTGTCCATCTGAAGTGCCAAAAATAGAAGGCAATAAGAATCTAGAGTATTTGACTGTTATGAATAATAAGGTGAGACTAGAGTCTTGGTCCTGGAAGGCTGAAGAAGTGGAAATAGAGGACTTTCTTGGCAAGTGGTTTGGAAATCCATACAAAACTTTGACAATTATTTTATTTTCAGCTTAATATTATTCCTAAACTAGAAACATGATTCCTAGTTTATTAGAGTTATTCCCATATTGCAATAATAATTGTATGCCTCCTACTACAAGATTCGATAAATTGCTGCATATCACATACTGATATATGACCCAGATAAATCACTAAAAATTAAAGTGTTGCATTTGGACTGACTAATCCTAGACAAATACTATTTCTTTAATAATGAATCCAAGCCCAAAATGCATTGTATTGTAAGGGAAGTGACAGTTCTGCCAAAAGCCTACATAACTTGCAAGATGCAGGCTCATGTGAGATTACTGTGTACTGTGCTGACTAAGAAGAAGATAGGACAGAATTAGGTTATTGTGATGCTACCATATATATTAGGCCATTCTTGAGATGATGCATATATAGTGCTGCCTCTGCACATCCATTCCTGAGTCAAAGTTCTCTCTAATTTTCATGTGTATTTTGGGGACAAAGTAAGCAGATGCCTCTCCTTATCCAATACACAGAATATTAAAAGGTCTTTTACTGATTATTATCATGTTGTATTTATTGCAAAGCTACTCAGAATAAGACATTTGAAGGAGAAAGCTGTCCTGCATTATTTCTAAGGGACTGGGTTTCTACTAGTTGCACAATGTGATTTTGTATTTACTCCCATTCTGATGTTCAAACTTTATGACTGGATAGTCTGAAATGTTATTAGATGGCAACAATAGCTTCCAATCTATTGCCTGGTCAGCTAGATTTTTATTGTTTAAAACAGCTTAAGCTTTCCTTACCACTTTATAGTGTATATAGAGCTTATTTCAAACCCCTTATACTTTGACTGAAAGATGTGTTTAGTAGATGGATTTCTAAAGCACTGTGATTGAAAATCTGTGTGCTATGGAGCCATTTGCAGTAATCTGTTCTTGGCCTAATGCTAGTTATTCCTTAGCAATGATCTAGAAGAAAATACTAAATCTCTGCTGGTAAATATTACAGATGACATAAAAATTAGTGGAGTGGTAAATAATGAGAGGACAGATCATTTCTATATTCTGGATTTGCATCATTTCATGAGATGAGCTCATCTGAACAATATGCATTTATAATACAGTCAAATACAAAGTCATATGCCTGGGAACAAAGAATTCCAATCACACGTACAGAATAGCAGAAAAGTACCCTTGAAATACGGTGATACTGATGAAGATTTAGAGTTTGTGATAGGTCATGTCTGAATATGAGCTCCCTGTCAATATAATAGTGAAGAGAGAAACATTAGCTTTGAATGGGTAAGCAGTGAATGTCAAGCAGGAGGAAGATGAGTTCATGGTATGACTGGGGTAATCACTAGCATTCTCTGTCCAGATCTTGTTTACACCCTTTAAGAAAAAAATCTGAAAAATAGAGAGGGTTCAGAGAGGAACAAAGGAATGATTCTGTGCCTGTTGAAAGAAAGAAAAAAAAATTCCAATAACATGTTATTTAAGAGAATTAATCTACCTAATTTATTTCAGAGTAGGGTAATAAGTGAATTGATAGCAGTCTTTAATATCTACATAAAATGGCTCTTTTATGATTGTGAAGAAGTGTGAGTGCATCACCAAAAAAGGTTAACAGTATCTAGTGTGTGGTAGCTGGAGCTAAACAAACATGGACTTAAACCACACACTGTTTAAAACTGAGGGTGATTGATTGCCAGAACAATTTCTCTAGGATCAGAATGTATTTGCCCCCTCTGATTATCTTTTTGAAAATTGTACTATTGTTTAAACAGAAGTTAATTTAAAATAGATTATTGTATCTATCCTTTTGGTTTTACAGTCCATTAAAGAGACATTATAAATCTCCAAATAGGACCCAGAATGCAGATTTATGTTTGAGGAAGAAAATGTTTACAAAATAAAAAACCTATAGGAATATGTGCTTGATTCATTTAAAATCTCCAAGAGAAGTGTTTAAAAGAAGTAGGAAACCTCCAATGATAGCTGCAACCCAAATATTATGCATCAGAATTTAAAAGGAAAACCAGAAAAGCAGTGACATGAGTTTCTGTTAACAGTCTAAGCTGTCCCAAAATGCCAAAGTAACAAACTGCGAAGGTACAGCACTAAGAATTGGATGCAGTAATAACATAATTATTGGCATTTTGTTTATGATATCTCTTGTTTATTGCCCTTTTTAACTTGCCACTGACTTTCTCTTTTTACCACTGAAATGTAGATTGTGACAAATAAACTATAGCCATTAGATGGAAGAGTTTTGATGAGACATTTTTTGAAATATTGGTATCACTGCTCTATATTTCTGTGGTTTGTCATGTGAAAGAAATGAAGAAAATACTAGTGAGGCATTAGAAATTGTTTGACTCTCTAGTAATGCTCTGTACCAAGTCATGCGAAAGAACTGCTCCCATTGCTGAAGACGCACAAGGTAAAAGAGATTAGAATGGTAATGACACCAGAAAGGGTCAAAGGATGAAGAAGTAATGAGAACAGATATGTCAGAAGGATGAATAGGTGTGGTCATTAATTTCAGTTGAAGAGGCAAAAATGTAGATTCTGGCAAGATTTAGAGGACAAGTAGAGACTGAATGTGATGTAATTGCTGTAGGACAGAGAAAAGTAGAACACATTTGGATAAGGCAAGAGAGAAGAGAAACACTCTCCCTGCATGTAGCATTTATTCTTTTTTACAGGGTAACACCTCATTCTGCTACAGGGCGAGCTGAGGGACAGAAAAGGAAAGAGAGCTGCCAAAAGGCAGACTGCTTCTGTCTACCAGGTATAGCTCTTCAAAAACTGCTCACCTCAGTTGATTCAGGGTAGTGTCTGTTTCAGAGCAAATGATGGTAAATGCAATGACTGAACTACTTGTGAAAGAAAGTGCCTAAGTACAGAAACTTGCGGAAGATAAATTTCCCAGACTTTAGAACAGAAGCAGCAGCAAGAGGGAGTTTATCATTTCATACCTCTCCACTTGCTTTAGAGCCATCATTAACACCGCTAGGTAACAAGGATGTATATGAAATAGGGGCAAGGATCTCAGCAGGGTACCATCACAACAGCCCTGAAATCCTAGTGCGTGCATATGTTGGGTTTATGGCATTGTTATGCATGATACTCACCTAATCATTTTTCTGGCTGAACACCTACAGGAATGTGGTAATCCTAGAAGTGCAGTGAAGATGAGAGGATATCTATATATATTTTAATGGTAAGGTCTTGAACACTGATGTAATAGAAATAATTATCCAAATATCTTTGACATTCCGATCAAAGACTCCCAAAAGCAGAGAGTTCTGTTACTTAATTTAAGCTCCCACATTTCAATTAATGTTCAAAGGAATCTTTCCTTCTAGGATGAACAGAAATGGGTTATTGATATAAATTTACCAATGAGAAGAAAAAACATAAAATACTAGTTTTACCAGCTGATACTAGGAATCTATCTCTTTTCAATATCCCATTAAATGCTTTTTCTGTTTGCCAGGGCATCCGTTCAGCAGAACATTTAAACATTTGAGGTAAGTTATCTCATTCAGTGAAACACACAGTTTCATACTTACCCATATGTCCCACTGACATTAAGCACATCCTTAAAGTTAAGCACACAATTAAAGGCTTAGCTGAACTGGAGACTAAGGTCTTTATAAAACAAGTTAGGTGCAAAGAGAAAATGAGCAGGAGTTCATTTCTACTTAGTTGCGTTTTACAGCTAGATCTGTGTTTAAAGAGTATAGTGTCTAGAAAGAAATAGTCCTAATTCCTTTTGCAGGAGTCTCTAGGTAGAGCCAGCTACAAAGGAAGACTGATTGGAAAATTAGGATTTTAGGACCGGCCCATCAAGGACCATCAATTCTAGTTGCCCAATTACTGTAGACAACCATGTTCCTTAACCCTTATTAGCTCTTCTTTGTGTCTACTGACCATATCCAGAACTGAGGAACCACTGCCAGCTGCCTGCCCTGTTACCTGAGCCAAAACCAAATCTTTGGTGGCATTTTATGGAAGCTGGTATTTCTGGAAAATATGTCACAGTACTGTACAATCAGGAAGGTAAAACAATGTAATGAATCCCTTCAGATTGTGAAATCTTTAACTAAATTCCATCTTGCACTGTTCTCTCAAATCTCAAACTTCTGATTTAGACTTAGATGGGATACAGACCCATCACCATGGTTAGGCAGTAAAGTTCATAATTTAGAGAATTAAACTGTTGTTGCAGTTCTTGAAAAGTGTTTGGAAGAAATGGTAATTTTCCCTTTTGAACTGTCAGGCACTTTTCTCCTAAATTCCCTAAACCCCAGATCGATGCCTGAGTGTATGTATGTGTTATCTTTAGACCTCATGCCATTCTCACAGTTAGTTATGATTACTGTTATTAATTTTTGTCACCTATCATAGTTTGGGTTACATGTCACCTACAAGTCCTTTCTTGTAATAAATGGCATTACTTACATATGCTTATCTAGTTCGGTAAACAAAAGATTCCAAGAGAATCTTTATGCTACTCTTGGATTCAGACAAATAGTCTTTTCAGCACTGTTGTGAGTGCAAGTGACATTTTTGAACCAAAACTTAATAGAGAGCGACTGGAATAGCTGACTCCTGATTTTTTGTGGAGATAAAATGAAACTTCAGCCTTCAGACAGTCCTATCATTGATTTTAGTCTTTTATCTCCCATGAAAACATCCCCCTCGAAAATCATTTAGCTGTGGATTTAGCAAAAACAGAAAGCAGATTTTGTCTGTTTTCAAGCTACCCCAGTAATACAGTTATCTGACTTTATTAGGGAATACAGATGCTAGCTGGAGAACAAACCCACTTCTAAGCTTACTTAACCCATTTCTTACCCTGACAGGAAGAAATACATTTAGTATGTATCCTTGGCAAGTCACACAGAAAGAGCTTCATGCTAGGAACAAAACAGACAGCAAAAAAGAGCAAATGAAATAATAAGCAGAATGAGGTGTCCTCCAACCCATAATTCACATTTTGGGTTCCCATCAGCTTCATGTGTGCCACTGTAGCCTTGTTGCTGACCCCGTAGTACAGTTCTTCCCTTCCTCCTGCCATCCATCCTCCTCACCTGCCATGTTTACTTGAGCATAACTGGTATGACAAGCTTCAAAGAAGTATTTGATCACCTGTTTCCCATAGGTTGCCCCAACTCATCAAGCCCACAGCCCTGGGATAGGCCAGTGCATATGGCCTATGGGATGTCCCATGCTTAATGCACGGGATTGCCTACAGCTGGGAAGGAAGAGGCCGCTCTCATCAGAAATGCTGTTGTGCTCTTTCCTCTGCTGACAGATAGTTACTTCTGTGGCCAGAAACCCTGTTTGCAACGAGGGCCGGTGTCAGCGTCGCTTTAAAGGCGTGGTGTGTTTCCTGGCACGCAGACCTGGCTGGCTTGTGCTCCCTTGCACCATGACCTCTGGGACCCAGCTGTGGTGTCAGCCCACTCCATCCACATTCCTGCGGTCTGTGGGCCTCCTTGTAAGTTAGTAGTACTCTTGATAATCCTCAGGCTGTGCAAACTCTGGGCAAGGTCATGGAGCAAGGCTGTCATTCTCTGGTGAGTCTAAGGGCATGCTCTGCTTGTCAGGCGGAGTAGACCAATGCCTAATCTATTCATGTACCCTAAACCCCACGCATGGCCCTTGTGAAACCGTGGTGTAGGAGCACACCTTGTCTTTAGACTGAAAATGCTGCAGACAGTGAGTGTGACCATGTGAAGCTTGCACCTGAGACTGATTCTGTGGGTACTTCCCATTCTTGGGCACCCTCTGTGGTGGTGCCTGGGCTTGTAGGTCTGTCCTGAATGACTCTACCTGCGGGATGGACCTTACATGTGGAGATTTTGCAGGTTTCAGGAATGTGAGGAGATTCAGGCAGTGGAATGAATTTATGGATGCTCAGTATTATAACAAGGGAACAGGATAAAAGCTTCTGTCTAGTTCAAGATGAATGCAGGGGGGAAGGAGAGGAAACAGAATTTGCTTATAAATGCATAGTAAAGCCTGAAGCAAGTGTACTGGATGAAGGAGCAGAGAATCTATTTGCATTAGCTTAGCTGTGTGTGGTTATGTTTGTGTAGTAATTGGGCAACTAAAACCTTTGGGAAGTCTTTCCCTCAGAGCAAGTTAAATGAAAGGCAGCAGTTACAGAACAAATGTGTGCAGAGATGTGGAGAGGAGGGGGGTAGAGGTTGGATTTTTCAGCGTTCTGCAGAGAGAGGTGGGAAACTGCTGCTCTTTGTTTAAATGTCTGATCCCACTGTGGAAATTCTTCGCTTCTATTAAAAAAAAAATGCAGTGGGGACTGAATTTAATTGCCTAGTTACTGGAGAGGAGAAAATGGCGACTCTTTTGAAAACAATGGTAATAAGGTGGTAGCTCATGATCCTGCCACAGGCTTTTCTTTGGTAGGGTCTTGATCCTCAAAGTTGCTGAGTGCTAAGGCAATTTACAAAGTGGGACTCCATATGGAAACAGATTGGAGAAGGTCAGGTTTTCTATGGTGACCTTTGCTATCAGCACCAATTGGGTGGTGCCTCAGTGTATCACTCAGCATGGCCCACTGTCTCCATCTCACCATATTCCCAGTGCTGTACCAGAGCCAGCTGGTAGAGTTGGCATATTTGCCTGTTTGCTAAAGGTAAAATGTTGAGGCAGACAACTATTACTTTCATTTTGATAAAAATTTGATTGTAAATCCTGTGCTAATTGTAACAGAGCTCTTTCGCTGTCTGTCTCTGCACATGCATCTCTTGCAAAGCACTGCTTATTGCAACTTTGTTCACAGTGCCTAGCAGCTGGTGCTGCAAACAAAGAGGCTTATTGAACACTTGATGCTGGGCACTGCTCTGGTGACTGGAGCTGAGACAACCACAAGATGATTCAGTGTTTGTTGATCCCCCCCCAGCCCGCTCTGTACTCTGTCCCGAGCTTGAACTCCAGCTTTCAGAGCTGCACTTCAGCTACCTCATATAAAGCACAAGGACAGCTGCTGGCTGTAGCTTTGAACTGTTACAGCAACATGGGCTTAAGCTAGCCACCGAAAATCATCCATGGATGATCCCCATGGGGAGATATATATTTACCCATATTTCTCATCTCTCTCCTGTACATGCAGAGTGTGAGGACAGGGAGCAGTGAGAGCTGGGAGCAAAGCTCCTCCTCCCCTCATTGCAGAGCACAGACTGCTTCTGGCTTGCCCATGCCATTTTGTTTTGCTTTCTTTTGTTTTCCCCTCAGCTAACCCCTTACAAAAAATTACTGAAGAGCTTTAAATCCTAGAGGCAAGCATCCTGCTCAGTGCTTTCTGCAGCCCATGTTTGCCTAGTGCAGAAAAGCCTATGTGCAGTCTGAGCTGTGTAGTGTTGTCATGGTTTAGCCCCAGTTGGCAACTAAGCACCATGCAGGTGCTTGCTCGCTTCCTTCCCCAGGTGGGATGGGAAAGGGAATCAGAAAAAAACCCCAAAACTTGTGGGTTGAGATAAAAACAGTTTAATAGGGCAGCAAATGGGGAGGAAATAATAATATTACCGATAAAGGATTATAAAAGAACAAGTGATGTGCAAGGTGACAATTACTTACCACCCAGTGATCGATAGCCCAACCCCAAGCAGTAGTTACCCCCAGCCAACTCCCCTCAGCTTATATACTGAGCATGATGCCTCATAGAATCCTAGAATCATAGAATCACTAGGTTGGAAAAGACCTTAGAGATCATCCAGTCCAACCGTATCTGTCCACCACTAAACCATATCTTTCAGCACCTCATCCACCCGTCTCTTAAACACATCCAGGGACGGTGACTCCACCACCTCCCTGGGCAGCCTGTTCCAGTGTGTGATAACCCTCTCGGTGAAGAACTTCTTCCTTACGTCCAATCTAAACCTCCCCTGGCGCAGCTTGAGTCCATTCCCCCTCGTCCGATCATCTGTCATTAGGGAGAAGAGACCAACACCCACTTCTCCACAACCTCTTTTCAGGTAGTTGTAGGCAGTGATCAGGTCTCCTCTCAGCCTCCTCTTCTCCAGGCTAAACAAGCCCAGTTCCCTCAGTCGCTCCTCATAAGACATATTCTCCAGACCCTTCACCAGTTTTGTGGCCCTTCTCTGGACACGCTCCAAGACCTCAATGTCTTTCTTGTAGTGAGGGGCCTCCTTGCATGAACTATCCCTTTGGTCAGTTTGGGTCAGATGTCCTGGCTGTGTCTTCTCCTACCTTCTTGTAGAGAAGAAACTGGGAGAACAAGGCACTATGAGAAATTGAAAAAGTCCTTGGTTTAATGTAAACATTGCTTAGCAACAACTAAAACATCAGTGTTATTGACATTCTTCTCAGCAGAAATCCAAAACATGGACTTATACTAATTACTATGAAGAAAATTAATTCTATCCCAGCCAAAACCAGCACAAACATACAGGACAGATCTCAGAGCTGTACAATCCTGAGATCATCACAGGGATGTGAAAATAACAGCCGGGCAGTGAGGATCTCTGACAGCCAATACATAATACCAAAACTGGTAGAGAGAGAATGTATGTGAAAGAAAGTCACATGTAAAATTTAATGGGTTTGTTTGTTTGTTTGTTTTTTAAGCTAGGTATGCAGTTTCCATGGACATCAATTTTTATCGTATAGTATGTTTCCTTTTATTAAAGATGCATAACCAGGCTTGCTCAGGATGTGAAGAATGGTGTTTGATTTTCTTTACATTGTCACCAGGGAATTACTAATAGGCAAGCATATTTTTGAAGACATTTAAGACAGTTTTACCTTCCTGCTATGAAAGATGGCTTAACCCTTAGGAAGCCAGCCAGATATAGGGGTAGGGCAAAGAATACAGAGAAGGCAGACTCCTGTATATAGAGTAAAAGGCTCATCTTCTTGTAGCATGCCTCATTTTTCCACTGTATCAGTCTTTGCTTTCATCAGGCTTTCACACCATCTAGTTCTTCTGTAGTTTTGCCGTTTTCCTTAGCTTTGATAGCAGCAAATAGTTATTACTGATAAAATCTGAGTGCCATGGGGGTTGAGAACTTGTGGTTGCACAAGGATCAGGTATGTGAAGCAAGAAGGCCCAGTGCTTAAACGGGGGAAGACTTGGGCACGGGGAAAGGGAAGAGGGGTGTGGGACTGGTTGTTTTATTTTGGAGACATCTTGGTTTAGAAGAGGAAATTTTAAAAAGAGAAAAGGCCTCATCTGCTTTTTAGGATAACCTGGGAGTTACAGTGGTGTCTTACTAAGGTTTCCAACTTTAGAAAGCCTAAGCAGTGCAATACACTGAACTTAATACAGTGCATAACCAAAGAGAAAAAGTAGGTATAGGGGGATGGGATCTTTTTTTGAGCTTTCTTAAATTTTAGTGCAGAATAATTTCTTTTGGCTTGCTGATGAGAAGGAATTATCAGTGGCAGACAGTTTTCTGAAGTTTTCATTCTGTTTTCCAGTTAGCAGCAAAGTTCAGTGTTCTGAATATCTTCAACTTAAGGCACAGCACTGTTAAATGATCTGACCTGTGGTCAGTTTATGAGAAAACCACAGATGAGTGGTTATGAAAAGCCATCTTGACCATATGGAAGCGTAGCTCTGGCCTCAGAGGCAAAGAATAGGTGAAATATCATGATTCACATGATGGTATTTCATATACTTCTGTAAATCCAAAGAAGATACAGAGAAAGTGGTCATATTTTTCTCCCCCACACCTTTTTTTTTTTTTTAATCCAGATCCCTTCTTTAAATTAATTTCTTCTTTGGTGTTCAGGAACAATGACTGGTGACTTCAGAAAGTTTATTAAAAGGTATTGATCCCACATTGTTCTGTCTACAGGTCCCCACCTGGTCATCTGGTTCAGATTCATACCACTTTTTACATTATTGCAGCCATCTGGAATCAGGTAACATAACTCTGTCAGGTTTAATGGTGAGAACACTGTCAGTGTCTCACTGATGTGCCATTTAGAAGAGAGAAGGTGAAAAATTCACAATTATTCTATCAACTTCACTTTACACTTCCCATTAAAAAGGAAGACTAGAGGGCAGGTTCCCCAAAAATGTCATCACTTATATCTGCTTATACTGCAAAGTCGCCTACCTGAAAGCTCTCGTGAAGTTTTTATCCATTAGTCCCTTCTTTATCAGGTCCATTTTATATTATCTTGGACATTGTGCCGAGCAGCAAACTATGAAAGCCAAGAAGCAGAGCAAAGGGCAGGTGGCATAGAGGCTGATGCGGAAGGAGGTGACTCATTTGGCATTTCATCCTGATCAGATTACTACATTTAATTTAGACATTGGAATCTAACGTCTTCTGACACTTCTCATGGCAGTCAGGAGGAGAGTTGGATGGGGGAGAAAATATTGTACAAAGCTCTAAGATGCAGCAGGGCAAAAATAAATTTGTTGCCATTCTTTGGTATTGTTACACTGGCAAATACAAAATAATTGCTTTCCAGCACAGGTATAGAGTCTGTTGGCTGTGAGAAGGTGGCTGGTTACACTGATGGCTGGTTCAGTGCACGTCCTTTCTGGCAGAGGAGATCAGGCCTGAAAATGCATCTATGGAGATCGGATAACTCTGTCTAATGAGAGGCATGGACAAAGTGATCTGTGATATATGATGCCCTGCTGGCCTCAGTTTCTTCTCTCTTATATAGCAAGTGCAAGATCCTGGTGAGTCTGTCGTCTGACCAGATGTACAGCCATGTGCCTCAAAGTCCTGTTATTAATCAGTGTTAGTTTATAGCCTGAATGTGGGTCAGGTAGTTCTTCAATAAGGCAGAAATGGATTCTGAATGGTGAAACCTTGAATTCCTTATTCCAGTGCTACTGATGAGGGTATGAAAAGGACTTAGAGACTGATGTTTTTATCCCTTTATCTGTGCCTAGGTAAATGCATATCCCTGCCTCAGGGAGCTCCCTTATGCATCCTCCTTTTACTGTCACTGTCCTGCTGTCTTGTGGGAGGCAGAGAAGCAGAATTAGCAATTAACACTGTTTCACTAAAGTGCCTTTAGAAGAGATTTTTTCGCTGAAGCCTCTCCAGTGATAATGATTTCCAGCAGGGCTGACTGCCCAGCAGGGCTAGTGATAACCTGCTGCCAAAGGACCGAGCAATGCTTGGATTCGAGCAGCTCACCGTAGTATGTTCAATTTGCATGTAGTGTGGACAGAGTCTTGAGTTACTTTTCACACCAGTCTTCCTTGGCATGGAAGGTTAGCAGTGAGCTGCACTGATTGCTTAAGGCAGGCAGACATGGTAATACATGTAGTTCTGATGACAAACAGGGATCTATGTCACTGCCCCTACACTGAGAAGGTGGTCTGTGGTCTATATCTGCCAGTGCTGCACGTGATTAGCCAGCCCTAATGCTGAACTCTGCAGATTAATGTGTTGCTCTTCTCCCATTATAGCCCTTCTCCATGAGGCAGTCCATCTCTTGCATCAGTAATGACCAGCTGCAGAGCCTCAGGGTTTTCTCTAGTTACTTTTAACTGATCTAGCACTTCTTATTTTTTCCATGCTCTGCCCTTTCCTTGATTGGTAAACTCCCCGGTGGCTTTAATCAAGCTGTGTTGAGCCTAGCAGCTCTGGCAAGTTTTCTTTTGTTTTAATAAAAGGTGAGTTTGTTCCTCAGGCAGGTTCTGCCAGCTCAGTTTCAACTATTGCACATTTGTCTTTAAAAAAGAGGCCTCCCATCTCACAGTCATAGGCAACACAATATCCTAGGTGAACCCCTGCAACCTCCCCTTTCCCCTTCAGAGGAAAAGGGGACTTTTCACTCCCACTTCACTGAGGCCAGCGTTTTGCCCAGTGCATTCTTCATTCACAGCTTCCGGCTAATGGACACAACGGATTTAGTTGCAAGGCTGATGTGCAGCCCAGCCTCAGACCTCAAATGGCCACCTGAGCTCTCCAGAAGTCTCCCTAACTGATGTTCTGATAATGATAATGTTCGACCCTGCAAAGCCAAATTTGGCATCCCTGATATCTCACTGCCTGTCTCAGTTCTCAGCCTCTCCCTTTTTGATCAAAGCTGGGAAAAAAGCTTCAAGTAAACAGACTCTGGAAAATTTCACCTACAAGGGGAAAGCAAAACTGCTTAAGACTTTAGTCAATGTGGGTGAGTGGATTTGGTTAGGAGACTTTTTTTTATTATTATTATTTCAAGCTCTTCTTGAGATATTACCTTTGCAGCAGCTCCTAATATTTACAAGCAAACACATGGGTTATGGAACTGGAGGACAGGTAGGGGAATCCCAGGTAACTCATGAAGACTGAGAAGCTCAAGTAATACAGACTTTCTCAATTCCTGTGTAACCCTGCAATTTGTCCTAGTGTTCCCTCTAATTCCTTCTGTCAAGGTTGTTTTAAAAACTATTCTCAGATTTTATATGGTGGGTGTTTTATTAAGCTTCCTGCTATCAGTAAATCCAGAAAATACAAAGTTAAGGCTAATTTATCAGGAATATTTCCAGAATTTAGACACTAGAAGTGTGAAAATTGCTACTAAATGCATCTCTGTAATGCATCTAGCCCTGTACCAATAGATCTGCAGTGAAAAGTCATGAGTGAAATGTAGGGCTGTTTCATGCAGGTGAAATGAAAATCTAAATATTGAATCAAAATATCACTCCAGTGTGAGAAATCATCAAAACTTATAAAATTTTGATGATTTATAAAAATTTTAATATAAGATTAGTTGTGTGGAATATAAACTTCAACCAGAATCTGTCATTCTTTAAACACTGATTACAGAAAGCAGGTGAGGACTAATTAACAAAAGTAGGAGGGATTTAGATACCATCCTGTTTATTCACTATGTCATTGGTTAGAAATAGTCACCACATGATGGGGATCCAGGTTTAGGTTCTTTCCCTGTCTGACGGATATAGAAGCCACCAAGCCACCTCTCCACCTGCCAGGAGGAGCAGCTTCTGGATGCCACGCGCTGATCCTGTCCCACTTGTGTGACACACTTCAACACTCTTAGGAAGAGTGAGGAAGGAAGGGAAAGCAGACAAACCTCAGGGTAACGCCTGGGATTTTCATCTGGGGTGTGGAACTGCCTCTCACGTCTTGCTCCAATTAACATATGCATGGCCAGTGTCAGAGGACAAACTACTTTGTGTCCTAGGAGGGATGTAGGAACCCTTAAAGCAAGACCACGCCAGGGTGGGCTGGATCAGATCCTGTGCTCATTTTCCTTAGGCATCACCACAGTAGATAGGCGATTCAAGCAGGAAACCCCAAATTTCTTGTTGCCCAGGATTCTCTAATGTCTCGCTAGGCAGGATGCAGGGAAATGAGGGAACAGCTGCAATGGTCCGTCTTGGCTGAAAAGACAACGTGCAAATCCTGGCAGGGTGGGAGATGGCATGCTGCTTTCTGCTGAGAGGAAGTGGACCTCAGTAAAAATTAATTGAGTGGGTCTGCATTAAACTGTTGGGTAAAAGGTAACAAAGCTATCTACCATCTCTTCTGAGAGTCCTGGCTCAATATTTTTTTCTCAGATGGAACCATTAGGAAATTTGACCTGAATTTAGAAATAGTTTCTGGACAACGGAAAATGCATTTTTTGTGGTGACTTTATTATTGACTGAAAAAAAAATATGTTTACCCAGCACCACAGCAATATAAACAGCTGTTATCTCCATTACAAACAGGCTTATTCTATCTATCAGTGATGTACTGTAAATTTCCTATTTCTGTTACAAATAGTTTTGTTTTACCGGTGACTTTAAATTTTGTAGTAGAGTTCTGCCAACCCTAATTTTCTTTACGGCCAGATGCAGACCAAAGAAAAATAGGTGTCATATACTCCACATTCACAATCAGGAAAATAGGAGGCTTGGCAAGCTTTCCTTCTCCATCCAGACTTTGTCCATACAGAACAGGATGAGACAGGATTGTTAGGGCTTTCCAATCATGGAGGAGGGAGAACTGAGGGCAACTGGTTAAGTCTGGGAGCCCTACAAATAGTGAGTGAGACAGGGAGGAAGTCAGGCCTAAGCGGCCATGTGGTGCTCCAACAACTCTAATGCTCTCTCTGCATGGACCACCAATTATACAAATGTTCTCAGATATAGGACTCTGTATGTCTGCATAAATAAACCTTCCAGGCCCAGATCGGGAAATTACTGCACTGGCTTTCCACACAGAACAAAGATTAGTGTGGTGATGAAGCTGCACACTTAGCACGGAAGACATGAATGTATGAAGTCAATTATAAAAGGAAAGCTCTGTGGTGCGCAAATAATTGGTACTACAGTAGCTCTTCCATGTGGAATACAGCCTTAGTGTATTGCTGCAGTCTTCCTACACAAGCAAAGAAAAGGAACTGATGCGAAAAAATGAACACACCTTACAAAGTAGGTGTGAATTGAACAAAGATGGGGAGTTGGGGGGTTATCAGTGGGGTACATATTAATTAATATTTTGAAAGCCCCAACTATGAATTTCTATACTTTGAGATATTTAAGGTTCTTTAAAGTACAGCCAGAACTCAGAGTTCTCTGAGTCGTTAGAGGCTCTGGTGATCATTAGTGCTGGGTACCCAGTGAGTGTTAGAAACAAATAAAGATATAGTGTATGTTCAGAAGTAGTTACAATCTGAATTTAAATAGGGCACAGTGAGTGGAAATGATGGGTAAACCAAATACAAAAGAGAGGTGGTTAAGTCAGAGTTTTGGTAGTGCTCCAACAAGACTACTTTAAGTTGCTGAGGTGTTGCTGCATCGTCCCTTTCCATCTCTTCTCCACAATGCAGCTTTGCCAGAGATAACGGTACCCAAGGTTTCTTCTCACAAAATTCCAGAGGTATAAGACGCAAGAAAAGTCACATAAACTATAATAACATCATGCTCTCAAATCTTTGAAATATCTGACCTAATTTAGACACGGTCATTTCAAGGTATACAGAGTCTGTCAGAGAACAAGTTGCTTCAAAAGGGGTTGATTCACATCAATACCTCTCCTCGCAGCTTCATGGATCCAACATGTTCTCTTCATCCTTTCTATGTCCTGAGTGCCTGATTTCCCTCTCATCAGCCACCCAGACAAGAGGGCTGCAGATAAGCAGATTCTTGAGGGTGCTGCATCTAAACTCGTCTTGGTGCAAATGCCCGGCAGGCAGCACCGGAGCTGGCCATGAGAGTGCTCCAGCTCCACACAGGAGTCGCTGTAGTGGATGTGCCCCTTTGCAGAGCTACCTCCTGGTTGAAGAGGAGGAAGATATTCTCCCCCCACCCCAGAACTGAGGGTTCTCACAGTGTATCAGTCACAGGATTCCACATTTGCGATGGAGGATTGCAATTCCTACATGAGATTTTGGAGAAGTCTCAGTGCTAAGCAGAGCAGTGCTTAATTACAGCTGTATCCAGAGAGTGTAAGCACCACATCCTGTGCCTCATCTGTTACACATTTCATTAACTGGTGAAGTTTAAAACTGTTTAAAACCCAAAAAGACTGTCGCTAGTTCTTGCTTCAAACAGCAGAGGAACACAAGTATTTAAACAGTGTTCGGTATCCAGTATTAAACTCAATTTAAATACGATTCTGTGTCTAAATGCTAGGCAGCCTTTTCCATGGCCATTTAGGATTGACGTGGGACTAGCATAATGCAGAAAAGAAATTAAACCAATATTAAAAAAGATTCAAATGACATTTCAAAGGAACTCTGGTGACACACATAGTTGCTTGCACAGTGGATGGTCCATCTGGCAAGTCATTAGAAGGCTGGAGTAAAAAGAAAATGGGCACTGAATAACAAGATGGTATACATTTTTTAGACATGGTGAATGATTGGTCCATTATCTGACTTGGTCTTCCTCTCTCCCTCTTTCCTTTTTTTTAGGCTTTATAATTTTTCCACTGTTGTAGTCTTGAAGGGATTTTGTGGAGTCTCTAGCATGTCTTGTATTTGCAGATTTCATTCATTTCCTTTTCTTCTTTCATTCTTTCATTTTCTTCTTGCAGGTGCTGGAACTTAAATGGCTACAGTGACATTTCTCATGTAATGTCTTGGTCACCTCCTCTCTGGTGAAGGAGCCCCCGGGCTAGTTCCTACCACAGCTGATTGCTTCTCTTCAGGAGCAGAACCTGGGCAGTCTGTGGGGCTCTGGCAAGCTCTCCTGGCTCTCAGGTAGCTCAGCAGGATTGGGCCCATTTCTTATCTTCCTCTGGTGCTTCTCCTAAGTAGGAAGAACCTTTTCCTGAGCTGCCCTAGTATTGTGGAGGTAAGAAGAGGTTACGAACAGAAATCTTAATTCCCTGCACAGCATGAAATTAATGCTGAACATCTAGTTGCCAAGGAACAACGTTACTCCTAAGAAATAATGAACAATGGAGAAGCCAAAAATACTATTAGAAACTATTTGGCAACATACCATGTTTTCACTTTGCCTCAAGCCTTCATCTTATGATTGCCCTGATAAAGGTGTAGAGCAGAGGGTAAAATGATGGAATGGGCAAGGAGTATAGATCATTTGTTTCCTGTTCTATGTCACTGCTTTGCAGAGAGGCTGTTCCTGCCAGGGAACATGTGCATCATTTTTCAAGTTCTGTGTCAATCTTCTGAAGAAGATATCTGTTGATCATGCTCAAATTTATCCAAGGAGTATATCTATCTCAGCAGAGAGAAAAATAATTTGTTTCTTAGATCTGTCAGTCAGGGCAAACATCTGTCCTTACAGTGAGGAAAAATGATAGGATCCATACCCATATCTTCTGTGACAAGTTATCCCCAAGGAAAGGATGAGTCTCACTGTTAACATGATCTACGCGAGAAATAGTGGCATGCAGCAGTAGAAAGAATCACTTTCTTAAAACAAAGAATATTTATCCTTAAAAATCCTGATTTACATTCTGCCTCACTGCTGGGAGAATTTTACAGTATCCCCAGAAAACCTTTAACTTGTTTTGTCTGCATTACTGTTCAGATTTAAAGAAACAAAGTACAGTTTCTCAGAGAGAAGTCTCATGAGCTGCATGAGACTGCAGCCTGCAAGGAGACGCCTTCCGTCTTTGAGTCGCAGCCATAGACTTTGGGCTTCCCAGTTTTATCAAGGTGTCTAGGACAACAGAGTGTCTTTAAAAAGTAAATCAGATCTTGAAATAAGAGATGTCAAGTGGCAGAACAGAGGAATAAAGGAATAGTGATGATTGGTGAGGACTTGGGAAGAAGAAAGAGAAAATGAATAATCAGGTTGTCATGTTTACAGGTTTATGACCTGTACAAGCTTAATAGAATTTAATAGAGTGGAAAAGCCATACCTTTGAAGCTGCTGCTGAAATGCGTATTGCCTCATGGGGTTAATTGAGGAAGGCCTAGAATCCTGTAAAATATTAATAGTGCCATTTAAATGGGTAAAATACATATTCATTGTTATGTTGACAGAATAAAACAACTGAAGGAGTAGCTCATGCCTGTACTCACATACTATCTGCTGTATATTATCTTATCCAACTTCAACATATTTTCTTTATCCTCCCCATGTGCTGGTGCTGTCAAACCATCCCTCTCCCACTTTTCTTGTCCTTTTTGTAACTGTAGACACTGTTTTCCTCTCCTTCCTGCTTCTCTACCCTCACTGCTGCATTCTGCTCACCCCTGCCTTTTGCCAGAGACTATAAAGGGTGCTATATTTTGGAGCCCTAGTTACAAGAAAGTAGAGAGACAAGCAGCAGCACCTACTCAAAGCTCTGTAAAACTCTTTTGACAAAGCTATTGGGATTTCATATTTATCATTGTTTTGAAAGCTTACAGCAATATGAGACGGATCTATTGATGCAAAACCTTTATGAAGAGGAAGCTTTAAACGAGAAAATACAGGAACAAGTATGGCTAGCTTATTTTTTGGAGGAGGGGGGGGTTTGTCTTGCTTTTCTCAGTTGACTCTTTCAGTTTTGACTTGTTTTCTCTCCTTATTGGGTCCATTCCATTAATGCTTCCCTATGATATACCTTTAAAACTACAGTTCTTAAGGCTCACTAGCTATGCAGTCACATTTAGATTTCTGAAGACATAGAATGCATCCTTAAGTGCTCTTAAGTACATCAGCCATAATGGTAACTGAAACAGTGAGAGATCTTTCCTTTTTTGGGTAAAATACTTCTTCAGGACAGTGCCACAGCCCTGGCTATATTCCATCAGTCTCATCTTCCCTGGCTCACTGTCATGGCTTGCTAGTCCGGAACAAAGCTCTCAGACATGTTGCAAGAAATAAAAAAATCTTAGAGAGAAAGAGAGTTAATGACCACAGTCAGAACTATTAACATCAACCAAAGCCGAGTTAAAGGAACATGTGGCAGATCTACACACTGGGCTCCCTTCATGACTCTTTGATCCTGTGCAGCTGTAGAACAATTCAGCATAGCAACACCTCCTGTAAAACAGCTCAGTGACTGTGCTAATTGCTAAACTGAGGAAAAACAGCATTAAATAACACAAGGGTGACCACACTGTTTCCGCCTTCAATCACTCAACAACAGATCAAACACTGAGCTGTGCTGATGAAATGCAGTGAGAAGGAAGAGGGGACCTGGCACTTGTGCTGCACTTAAAGCCAGAATGTCAGCTAATACACTCAGGGGAAGAGATTGAGGACAACTTTAAGGCATTTTGGTGTTTGGGGGCCCCATTTTCAGCTCTTCCATCAGTGCAGTATAAGTACATATTCCTGACGAATGGGTTTGGGGGCTGGAAGGAAACAAGTGTCTGCAAAACCCTAAATGCACATTGGCCAGCCCCTGGTTTCTAATGAAGGAGAGTCAAGTGAGAAGCCATGAAACCAGCTCTTTACAAATGGGGCTAAACTTCTGGCCAGAGGGATATTTCTGGGTAATGTTTTTGGCCCTGCTGTAAGTTTTTAAGCAAACAGAGAGACATGAAAAGATTTTAGCCTGTCTGAGAAATGTACTGGCAGGTCCTGAATCACCTATCATGGATGTAGATACTTATTATTCAAAATACAGGGTATTTTTCATTATGAAATTAAGGTAGGTTGAAACTACAGGAGCAGGATATTACCTTACATGCTTTTGCAGGCAGCCTTTTGTCAATTACAGGCATTGTAGGTGTTTTCACTATAAAGATGCATGAAATGCAACAAGATGGAGATTAATATGCAGGTCTTACCTAAAATAGCCCAGACAATGTATTTTAAGCATTCCTTTCAGTGTAAGACAGTGATAAATTAGAAATCCCTGCCCCAGTAAGGCTTGTTAGTAAATCTGATACGCAGTTAGCTGACAACAGTGTGATGCATGTAGTTTCAAACCTGCTCTTTGGAAACCCTGCCTTCTGCCCACCTCCCACCCCATTGTTAGAAAGTATATCCATCAAATTTTACATGGGATAGCTCAGATTGCTATCTGGATGATAGCAGCAACATTTTCTGCATTAGCAACTGTCTACAGATAACGTCTTGAGGATTGAGAGAGGGAGATTAAGTCTGAATAAACATCCCATGATATTCATATTTAATCATTGTACTTAGAGACTGTCTAATCAGTCAAAGCAACAACTGTTACTGACATATAGGTTTCATAAAAATGGATACTAAACTGAAGCAATAAGCCTTTAAATTCACCTCAAACCTGTACGCGGCTCCCAGACAGAACAAACTCTGACTTTAGGAATAGAATCTGATGGCTGTAATGAAAAAGCCATGTTACCCGGGAATGACAAACAATACATCTGGATATATGTACATGGCTGGAGGAAGAGGGAAGGAGAAATTGTCCTTTGAGCAGCATGGTCTGGCAAATAGTATACCTTTGTAACCCTGTTAACATCTGAGTTTGGGACAGATTAGAGCTGTTAAACCCATGTACACAAGTAGATGTTTTAATGTCACCACCTTATAGTCTTTTTCCCCCTTCAGAAATGCCAATAGGAAGGGAGGAAATGTGGAAACATCAGGGGAGAGGGAATGGGTTTGGAGAGACTAAAATGTTTCTTTTCTCTGGGTACAGAGCTACAGTACTTGGCAAAAGGCTGGGAAGTGACATTTGGGGGAAGAAGGAAGGAGACAGTGAAAAGGGACTGAGAGAGGGACAGAGATGGTGATTTGAACATTTCTAGAAGAGACAGAGCAGATTGATGTGCTATAAGTAGAGTGCACCATAACCTGTTTGGCTGAGGTGAGCTGGCATGTGCTTTCACAATGAAATTTGGCTCCTCCATCACATGAAATATTCTCTGGTTGCTGCCCCGTCATTTAACAGCATGGCATTCTGCTTAGGACAGAGCAAGCTGTTCTGTACCTTTAGAGACAGTGAGTACGTGTAGCTATGTCTTGAATGTTTTCACTGTAGCATATAATGGAAAGTCTCTCCACTGTAAGCATTAGCAATGCAATTTCATAACTATCTGTTCAGACAGTGCACAGGAGCTTGAAAAACAACTTGAGACACTTTATTCCCTCCAGGAAATGGCATCCGAGAATATGTTAATGTGACAAATATGCAAAAGGCTGTCCCCTATTGGTGAACCATGAAGAATACCACCTTCTTTTTTTGTAGGTATGTGAGATGGGCTCCTCCCTGCCGAGAGTGGAACAATCCTTACCCTCTCATTAAACCAGACAGCTGAAGAGTACACAGACAGTGCGCTGTTTCTTTTGCCTCGCAATGTGAATTTGATATTATCTGTACCACCTTTGACAATGCACTTGAAATTAATCAGAGGAGAAATGTCTTATTTGATTATATTTAACCATGAACATTGATCAGTTGCATGCAATTTTAACTTCTGAGCTGCATGTCCAAAGTCCTTTCTAAAAAGGGCAAAACGTTACCCAGAGATGTATGGGAACTTGTATTATCTGAGTCTCTGAAAGAACACACTCAGGGGAAATGAATGTACATCTGGGAAATTAAGATTCATTTGTTATGAAACTTTCTGTGAGAGATGGACAGTATCAAAAGAGAGATCGCCAAAACATCAGTCCTTTCCCGTTCCATGTTTTCATTGCAGTTGTCTTAGCTCATTTACTTTAAGATTCTTACATTAATTTCTGGAAGACTAGAGACTCAGTGAGGTTTCTGAGGAGACCATAGCAAGACCCACTGTTCCTTGGGGTTTCAAGCAGCACTGGAAGCATCTGACTTCCTTGCCTGTCATCTGAAAAAAAACATGGAAGCTACATAGTCCTCTAGTCTTTTTTCAGGCTCCCTTTCTGCCCCAGGAGACTTGCTGTGACCTTAAGTACCTTAAGTAATTTGGCATCCTTAGGGCAGAACAGTCAGAGGATCTATTAGGCAAATTCAGGCTGAGTCAGAGGTGCCAAGACCTCTACACCTATGTAGTATGCAGCTCCAAGGCTTGACTTCAGATGCAGTATGTCTGGTCGCCTAGATTGGATTTCCCCACCAGGCACGTTGTTAAAAGCTCTCCAAAGGCCTGGCTATTGGTGCAGACATTCACATCCCCATTAATGGTTGGCACGTTTGGCACACGCCTGGACTGGAGCTTCAGGCTTAGCTGCCTCCGAAAGCTACCTAGCTGCATGCACCCAAACTGCTCCACAAACTGAACCACCACAGGACGGCCCTGCTCTACTGAACAAATCGACTGCTCGTGAGTGCTCTGTAGGACGGCACTGCAAAACTTTCCACTGTTATTGCTTGTATCTTAAATAGGTAGAGGTCATCACTTGCCAGTCCAGGCCCTTCTCCCCCTGTTTCCTGGTGTAAGGTAGAGCTCCATGATTTGGGTTATCCCATGATGCTCAGCCAGTCCAGCATTTTTCACTGATGAAATTAATTCAACTTAGGTTGAAACAAGGAAGAAAGGCAGAGAAGAGATGCTCATTGTAGCATGTAGCAGGATAGTGGGCTGAAAGACAAAATATGTCTGCCCTAGTTTCTAGCCTAGAGCTTGTGATAACTTGTCATTCCTCAGCTGCACAGGATCTGTGAACCCAAATAGCACACATGCTCAGGCAAGTTACTTTTATCCTGTGAGAGAGTTAGGATTGCTGTGTTTTCCCCACCATTCTCAAAGAAAAGACACTTCAGTACAGCAAGGCAAATTTGTGTGTCCTGGCAGATTTTTCTTGACTCTCTCTCAGAGTCATCGTTCCTCCAAGAAGGGCAGTAGCTTTTCCTACCTCTCACTGCCTAACCTTCCTGCTCTCCAGGCACCAAGGGTCATGGATGATATTTCCCAGAGGGAGTGAAGTGTCTCAAGCTGTTTTTCAATAGCTTATTTTATAACCTGAGGATGAATTAACATTTCACAAAAAGTGACTGGTTGGGTGGCGGGGGGGAGCCTAAATACAAAATCCACTTGTTGATTGGGATTCTGGGGTGTGAGCAGAGGAAGAAACCTTTGCAGGGAGTGTTTTCAACCTCTTAAGAGCATGTTTTTTCGAAGTGCTGTTTTTAAGCATAAAACTGTTAATAATAAGAGCAGAGTAGGCTAATGTAAATGACACAAAAGGCACTCTCTCCTTGCAAAGCTGAACGGTTTGTGGTTTAGTAGATTTTTATGATAGAAGAGAGAAAGGTATAAAAGTTTTTTCTTCTCAAAAGCTACCATGCCTAGTAACATCTTTTCCTAATAAAAAGAACTCAACCTCCACCCCCTCCTGACATATGTTCTCACCCAATTAACGTCCTCCTGCAGATCTGTAGGCCTATTGACAACTTGTTCCATGTCACTAAGTTTGGTTTGCTGCCCTGCTACAGAAATAACAATGCAGTGTCTCTTAAATGGTCTTAGTGTTAAAAAGTGGCCGAAGAGATGGAGTTTTGCAGGCTGCCAGCCTCCTACCTGGGATCTTCATTCAATCGTTTATCTTTCTCTTTGTTTTCCCTTCCATCTTGTTCTTTGTCAGGAGCAAGGCTTACATGCCAACAGGATGAGATTCAGTTTTCTTTGATATTGTAGGAACTCAATTTTGTTGTTGTTTCCCCCCCCCCCCTTTTCTTTTTTTCCCAATTTGCCCTAGGCGGTGAGTGTCTCTGAAGTGTGCAAATCTGCTACAAAGGTGCAGAGAGGGGTTGCTATCTGTGAGCACATGGAGAGGGGAAAGAAACTGTGGGAAAGAGTGCCAACAGGATGAGATTCAGTTTTCTTTGATATTGTAGGAACTCAATTTTGTTGTTGTTTCCCCCCCCCCCCTTTTCTTTTTTTCCCAATTTGCCCTAGGCGGTGAGTGTCTCTGAAGTGTGCAAATCTGCTACAAAGGTGCAGAGAGGGGTTGCTATCTGTGAGCACATGGAGAGGGGAAAGAAACTGTGGGAAAGAGGACATGAAATCAGTCTGTAAAATCTTGATGGAAAGAAGGGAATCTTTTTCTGTGCAGAATGCTAGGAGCCCGGTTCTCATCCAAATAATGAAAACTTCTCAAAGCAGACCTGCAGATAAGCACTGCAAGCGGCATTAATGCCAAGTATCATTTCAGCTGCAGCCCACCAGCTGCTGCAGGCTATTTGTAAATCCAAGTGCGCTACTGAAAGAGAGAGAGGGTCCCTCCTTAGCAGTTCAGTCACCTTTTCATACAAGTGTATGGAATCTAGATGAAACTGGCTTCACTCCTTTTTCAAGAGGAACATTAGGAATAGTGTGTCACACATTCAAAACACTGAACTGAGTTTCTCTGGTCATGCCTTCCTCAACTGTTGACTTGGCAAAACCTAAGGATGAATCCACGCAGCACTAAGGAGGAGAATATATGACTAATGCTTACAAGACTGCTTTGTAGTCATTTCCCATCTGTTTCACAGACTATACAAAAGGCTTGGGTGGGTATCTGGCACAGTTTCTGTGAGCCACTGAGGTATATTATTACTCCCACTGAAATTAAGAGAAAGGCCTTAAATAACTTTTTAGGAGCTCTGCCATGTTTTATTAGTGATGTATAAAAGAGAAATTATAACACTTCCAGGTTCCTTTCCCCCCCCCCCCCAAAAATATTGCCTGTTTAGATCTGTATACTCCTTGCTGAATGAGTTTTTTCCCGCAACATACAGACCTCAGCACAAGGAGTTCCTACCTTTTGGCACCACAGTAGTTTTAGGCACAGCTCTACTACATGGACAGAAGGGCCTACGCGGTCTGTAGTCCTTGAATTACCATGACCTACCACAATACTTGCAACAGAACATCTTCCCTCTCTGCCCAGCAGCTGGATCCAGTGTCACATCCAGTACAATAACCCTTGGTGGATCACCAATGGTCTTGTAAAAATGCATGCACAAAGGAAAGAGTTGTACCTTGCTGCATGGCTCTAGGCCAACTCACACTGCAGCATGAGAGAAAATGCTTAAAACATCATTACCTTGGTCTTTGTTTAGTTTCTCTGATTAAAAGCAAACCTTTGTCTCCTCCGCTGGATGTATTTATCATTAGTTCATTGACTGGTTAGTGCATATACAACTGGTTTTAGACGCATGAAAAATACAGTAAGATTAAATACTGATGTGTAGAGTGCAGCAGGATAAATAAAGACATACTTGAGCAAACATACAGTTAGTAATTTATTTTTCTACCAGCAGTTTGAGGGAGTTGTGGGGTTTTTTTTCAACCTAATCCTTTCAGTCAGCGGTCTCAAGAGTAAAAGCTTCTGCCTCAGCTTGGTGTTGATGCTTGGTCGAGTCTTAAAGCTTCATGGTTTTTTGACACTGCACCGAGTCTGAAGCTTTGATGTTTGAGACTTCTGCCTGCACAGAGTAAATCATATTTTAAAGTTTATCAGTACAAAGAGTATGCTTTTCTCAGACATACATACATGCATCCACACCCAGCATCTTTCCACTTCTTTTAGCTACCTAGAAGTTTCCTTAGGATTAAATGATTCTTTCACTTACTGTTTGCACCCAGATGCTGCCATCTTTAATTGAAAGCTTGCAGTGCCAACTGAGGGTCTAAAGAGAAACAAAAATGTTTTTCTCTCCCCACTACTGTAGCCACTGCATGTGATCCACATTGGCTATGTACCTCCATGTAATTCAAGCAGTTGCTGAAACTGGTGGCACTGAGGTGAAGGCTGGAGATGATGATAGTTTCTTTGCATCAGCAGAGACTTACTCCTGTGGTCATGCGTGTGCATTTTGCTCTTAACAGGGTCATGAGATAATGTTTCTTAACTGTAAACCAGGAGCTGCCAGAGAGACTGATGGTGACTTTTGGTGTGGGGATACAAACAAGACAGGCCTTCAGGGAGCTCGTGTCATGGGTTGGCACAGTCACTGTGTAGCTCCTTTGGCTGCAAGTTTGCTGTTCCCCTTTTGGCTGGGCATGGGGAAATGTGTGAGCCACCTCCCTGAAGCGTAGAGTGCCACGGGCTGTGAAAATACAAATCTGCCTTTCACAGGCTAATGGAGCACATCAGGGTATGGGATTAGCAGGATTAGCAGGATCAGTGCCTGAATTGAAGCTGTTCAAAGCTTTCTCCAGCGTACAGATGACTGCTGGCAGGAAAGAGCCGTGGCTGCCCATGTAAAGGGCAAGACACTCAGCTAAGCAGCCACTCTTCTGTTACAATCAGTTTCTCTTTTCCCAAATGTGCTATATATTAGAAGCAGATAGTGCAGTTTGCATGTGCGCCTTTGTGCCAGATGTAAACTTTTTAACAAGCTATTCAAACCAGTGGCACTTGTGATTGCCTTTCCATGTCCCCTGGTTTCCGTGCACACAAGTGAGAGCACAAAGAGATGGTGCAGGCTAAAACTAGTGCTGAATTTCCTTTCACAAAGTTGTAAATCAAAGAGCAGCATCCAACACAACTCAGCACACCTGGTACTGAGGGCTAAATATGTTGTTATTCAGTTCAGTAGTTGAGGAGACACTGGAGAGATGGTATCAGCAGGGAGAGAGGCTATTAGGAATGGTTGGAAGTGGGATTTTCTCATGAGTGTACAGTTCAAGTCACAGCCACCCCATGCCCTTTGAAACATGAGGCCACAACTCAAGAGCTGAGAAAGCACTACTTCATTCCCAGCACAAGTAAAAAAATCCTTTTAGGGCAATAAAAAATTAAATCTAATCCAACATCACCTGCAGTTATGAAGGATAATGCACAAAATCTGCTGTTCCAGGTGTTATTTGTGATGTGGCATTTCAGGCAAACCTAAGGAATGTAATACCTGTCAGTGGGACTTATGCTCCTAAATCCCATCAGTGCTTTAAAAAATCCTCACTAGCCCTCAAAAAAATCCACAACCATTACAGTTTCCACTGCCAATGTCTTCTGATTTCTTTTGAACCTACTGGAGAATGTATGGAAGTTCTAAGGACAAGAAATAAAGTGGAGGTTTTTTCTTCTGTTGCTTTTAACAAAACTCTTTATCAGTCATTCTTTAAAGAGCTGGGATACTCACTCTTTGGCAGCCTTCCAGTACCTGAAGGGGCCTACAAAAAAACTGGGAGGGGACTTTTTACAAGGGCCTGTAGTGACAGGACAAGGGGTAACGGGTTTAAATTGAAAGTGGGGAGGTTTAGAGTAAATATCAGGAAGAAGTTCTTCATGGAGAGGGTGGTGAGGCACTGGAACAGGTTGCCCAGAGAAGCTGTGGATGCCCCATCCCTAGAAGTGTTCAAGGCCAGGCTGGATGAGGCTTTGAGCAACTTGATCTAGTGGAGGGTGTCCCTGCCCATGGCAGGGGGGTTGGACCTAGATGATCTTTAAGGTCCCTTCTAACCCTAACTATTCTGTGATTTTATGATTCAGCACCTACTGTCTGCAGTTCTAACCTAGAAGAAAAAAGAGAGTATTCAGGCTTTTTCTCTCTTTCTTCAGAGTAGTTGAACAGAGCTCAGATGAGGAGTACATTGAAATACTTTAGTATTATAGAAAACTTCCTCCATCTACTCTATCTTCTCGGCATTTTTCCTCCAGCTTCTATTTATCTTCTATGTATAGATACCCTGAACAAAGAAGATTCTTCAAGAATTCATGATTCAGGCTGTGGAGCCAGGAGATAACTGGGAAAAAGGAAAGAAAGGGCAGGTAAAACATAATTAATTGTCTGTACTTTGCTTTCCCTCAGCCATCTATATAATTCTTTCCTATGGAAGTGTAAATGCCTTGGTATAAAGGTCAAGATAGCGCAGTGGGCATGATTCAGGCAATCTTTGTTCAATTCCTACTATTGACTCTTTGTACGACCTGAGGGAGGTCCCTCATTTCTCTCTGTCTTAGATCTCTATCTGTAAAATAATGATAAGCATATTTCTTTGTCTTTCTCCAGTCTATTTGGACTGTCAGCCCTTTAAGCCTTGGTGTTAGGTGTGGATGCAAACACATCCACAGCCATGGCCCTCAAAGCATAATGGCAGGGATGCAAAAATGTAAGAATGTACTTGAGTTTTGAAATCTGAAATTAGAAGAAAAAGTTTGTGTGACTTCACTGGTACTGATTTTTTGATTTGTATTCTTTGTATCAGTTACAATCCATCCTTTTAAAACAATAAAGTAGGTATGAGCTTTTCTGTGAAGAGCAGGGTGTTCATGATAATCTTAAGCCACCTTCAGACCACTGAATCCTCCCAGCCAATGGGTTCATTTTTAACTGCAACTTTGATCTGTAGGGACTTTTTTATAGAAATGTCTTGCTAGCCAGTGTTTACAACAAGGCACTGGACTACAGAGATCACAGGCTGATCTGGCATTGAATTCCCTGTGATCCTCAAAGGGACGGTAAGCAAGTGTAGCAGAAAGCTGTATGCTATTTAAATTCACAGCAGTAACAGCAATAAAAGGTTTAAATGTCCCCATGAACCAACTTCTTAATATCTATGTGGATATTAATATCTTAATACCCCATCAACACTACTTCACTAACACCCCTGCTGTGACTGAGAGGAGCAATCAGGGAGATAAGGGCATTCAGCAGCAAAGCTGACCAAAGACGCGTTTTCCCCCTGGCCATTTCCCACCCACCTTCTTGCAGTTCACCACCTCTCAACTGTGTTGATACAACAGTTTATTATTAACAGGTATTTTTCAGGCTGTTCATTTCAGGAATCCAGGTTACGGCTCAGCTCCACAAACAGCCCTGATGGCACAAGTGAGGCATATCAGACACCAGGGTCAGGAGGCAACGTGCAGAACAAGCACCTGGGGAGCAGGGGCTACTGGGGCTGAGCTTGTTGCTGAACCAGGACACAGTGCAATGACCCAGCTCTCCCTGCATGCAGCCTGATGTCACCCTGTTAGCTGCATGTGAATGAGTGTGTGTGCTTTCCTAAACCGGGTGCATAATGAATTCTTAACGGCTATTCGTGGCATAGCATTCCTTTGCAGAATATCTGTGCTAATTCAAGTGTTCATCTCACGCTAGGAGTTAGAGGCACTGCTAGGAAACATAAGACATCTGGACACATGTGGCACATTGTGACAGAGTGCAGGACACTGAACACGGACCTTGAGAAATCATAAAGAGGGGGTTCGAATAGAAAGGGAAGATTACTGTATAGACTGATTTTTCTTTATATTTTTCCTTTTATTCTTTTTTTTAGAGTGAAAATAGGGATGATGGCAGTTTCCAGCTTGTAACCTGTAATTCTAACAGTGAACTTAGTAAAACACTGTTGAACCTCATTACGCCCGAGGTACCAAAATTGACTTCAATTTGCATGCTTGTGCAGAAGCTGATGCTACATAGGATCACAACATTTACGGTCTCCAGATGGTAACTGTTTTGATAGAGGAAGGTCACATCTTTTTAAGATCCATTTGTTCTGTATCCATAAGCAAATTGGTTGAGATTTTGGCTGCTTTGTATCAGAGTGAATGGTTGAATGATGGAACCTCAGTTTCCATGCAGGACAAGAGGGTAACAACTGAGAGCTACTAAGGCTACACGTATTGATCAACAGATTGGCCAATGTCACCAAGCACTTTTTTAATTAGAAAAAAAGCCATACCTAGGGATACATGCTATGAAAATTACTGGCAGGGGAAGGAAATAATTTCACAATGAGAATATTGCTAATCTTCCCAACAGACATTGTAGAGATGAGGCCATTAACAACCTTCTATTTCTGCTTCTCTTTGCATTATTTTTCTCTTTCTCAGTTGCAAGCATTTAATCTCTTACAAATTATATAGACTTTTTGCCGATGTGTCTACTTACTTCCATTAGCAAGCGTAAAAATAATTTTTTGTCAGTTATCATATCATTAATCCTTGGCTTCTAGGCTTGATTTCACTGTTGTGAATAGAGTCACTTCCAACATCTGTTTGAAAAATATTATATCCATGCTTCTCTTGTGCAGAAGAATTGGTCAGCTCTCTGACAAATGGTGTGCACCCAGTTGATTTCTCAAAGATGGAACATGCAGCCTTAAAATGACAGAATTAAAGCCCAGGAGAAAGTAGAGCTGAAGAAAGCAGAACAAGGCTGGATTCTCAGAAATGACTAATGATAAGTGTTGCCTAGAAGGTCTGTCTTGCAGCTTGCTTTGGATGATTAACCTCTAGTGACAGGACAAGGGGTAATGGGTTTAAATTGAAAGTGTGGAGATTTAGATTAGATATCAGAAAGAAGTTCTTCATGGAGAGGGTGGGGAGGCGCTGGAACAGGTTGCCCAGAGAAGCTGCGGATGACCCATCCCTGGAAGTGTCCAAGGCCAGGCTGGATGAGGCTTGGAGCAACCTGGTCTTGTGGAAGGGGTCCCTTCCCATGGCTGGGGGGGGTGGGACTGAATGATCTTTAAGGTCCCTTCCAACCCAAACCATTCTGTGTTTTTATGATTTAAGATGCCTCACACCTGAGCCAAAATCTTCTTCACTCTAAAGTTTGCTTACTGATTCTTCTCCTTTCTTTGGGCTGATGACTTCCTTTGTCCCACAGGTCCTTTACCAATGCATCTCCCTGTTGTGCCTGTACTCCTTTCATCTTGCCTCATTTCCTGAGAGAGCTAAACTACTTGGAATTTTTTTTTTCCAAATTGAGAGTTCAAAGGATGAATTTTTAATTAACTATTACCAATGAGTGGTTTCATTAAATGAACAGAAGGGAAATTGTTCTAATAACCTTCTGTGTTGCAGAGGGATAGAGAATTTGAGAACCTATGAATAAAAGGGCAGCCTCCCACAATATTGAGAACCTCCCGGAACTGTAATGTGTTGATCTGTGCAGAATGATGGGGATGATTTGGGTGTGCTTCTACACCTCTGCTTTGCTGAAATCAAACAAGTGGAGATGAGCTCCACCACTGAAGACAGTGCCCCTCATCATTGTTCACAGAGAGGATTTTCCCAGTGTGATTGCAATGGTTCACTAGAACTAGGACAATTTCTCCACAAAGAAAGATTATAGACATAGAACCAAAACCTTACTGTATCTCAAGCTTTTGGGTTTGTTAGGACAGTATTGATACAAGAAAATATAGTATTTGCGTGCACTATGACTATTTTGCGGTACCATACAGGTAAGTTATAGAGCACCCAGTACAGTTCCTTCCAAGGTAATTGGAGTATTGCTGCTACACACTGATCTGAACTGCATCAATGAACACAGTGGGACTTCCTAAAGCCATGCTCTTGACAAAAGACATGGAGGCTTGTGAAGATTTTCAAGTTATTATTAAGATAGGGTTTAGTCAACTGTATTTAGAGGTTAAGACTAGCCTAGGAGAGCCTAGGAGAGTCTTGGGTGCATAAAGCTTGGAAGAGTAGTACCTACTCATTAACAATCACTGGGTCAGACTCCAGAAAACTGCAGACTTCTCTGAGAAGTCAAAAAGGGGCTGCTGTCAATGGATTTTCATGAGTTCACCTTTTTTCTTGTCCTTTTCAAAGTGCTGTCATGTAACATGAGTTATATGCTACCAGATAATTTTCCTAAAGTGGTTACAGTAAGCACCAATGACAGTTATGCTCCTTGTCTGGACTATCATTTTAAAATATGCTTTAACTGCATCTTCTGTAAGATGTAGCCACTCGGAATCTTTCAGAGACACAATTCACTGCAGGCAATCTGTCTCTTATGTGTAGTCATGCAAAAGGAAATAAAACAAATTAATAATGAAGGTGTCAGTCGTCTTTGAATTTATTCAAATTCTTTCCCCCAGGAGAAGGCAGAAAGACGGTGGTCATAATCTTGCTGTAGCTTGTACAACACTGATTAACACTTGTACACATGTTCTCCCTGATTTCAATGGAAATTCTTTGTGGTTTCTGTGCATTTTGAAACTCTCAGATGAAGAATTCATTGAGGCTTAGCAGCTACAAGGAATCAGCAACTAGCTCAACCGGCATTGCTTTCTAAACCAGCTTCAGCACAGGAAGGCAACATGACCAGGCCTGGCTTTGGCCACAGCCCTCCTGGTTTGTACTCCTCTGAAGGGCAGAGGACTAATTTGAACTTCTTTGGGCCAAACAGGGCCGAGTCTTTGGGCTTCCCACATTTTGCAGAGGACTTCAGGAAATAGAAGTTAGTAGTAGGAGGCAGCACCAGCACTGCACCCTGCTCCAGCAGTGTTTTCCTTTGAGATCCTGGGCAGAGTTCAGGTGGTTTTCTGTGTATCCCTGAGGTGTGATGGCTCTTTAGATGGGTGGCAGGTGCCTTTCTGCTCCACCCAGGGAGCCTCCCAACATGCAGAAGTGCTTAATGAGCCCAGCATGAGGGTGCTGACTGAATTAAGGCATCTTTGGGATTAGGCAGTGTGGAGAGCAAACACCTGAGAGGCTGACTCCTGTTTTCAATTTAAGCCCTGTTTACTGTTTAAACCTTTATGTCCTCATCCATAAAATGGATTTAACAGCATTTTTCCTGCCTCTCAAGACAACTAGGTAAGCACACAGAAGTATTGCCCAGAGGTAAACCAGAGCGATTCCTCTTGTGCCTGCTTTGCCCTTTGCTCATGTGTGTATCCCTCCCTATGCTTGTGCCCATCACTAATGGTTGATGCAGTAAAATGTAATTTGTGTCAGGACCAGGGAGCCATAACTCTAAGCAATAAAGGAATATCATGGTATAAAATGACTCAAACTTTAAATTGCTACTTGGGTCTACAATCCAATGGACTTTATTGCTCGTAATTTGAAATTGAACAAAACGCTACTTTTTTTTTTACTTGGTTTTCTTTCCCAGTTGTTTGAAGTATGATTTTTGAAGCATCCTCTGCTGTTTATTACAAAAACAGCTGCAGAGCAGAAACATTTAAGATGTACAAGGCAAAAAGAATGACAAACTTTATTCATTCTCGTTTGTCTCTTTCTATAGGCTTCCCGAGGTTCCCTTGCAGCGATACCAATCGTGTGTGATTATCGTGAGTATGTTTATATCTCTATGCTTAGTATCAGTTTCCAAGCTGAAGACTATGATTTGATTGTGTATTATTTATAAAGTTCCTGCTAGGCCTAATGCTCGCTTCATGAGAAATCACTGTTGAATATTTGAACCGAATGTGTCTCATTCCACTTAACAACTCACTTCATCAGCATAGTGTCCACAATAATGCTGAACCTTACCCACTTCACACCAAGCTAAATTTTAACTGTTCTGTTACTTTAACAGATTGGCCTTCCTTGTTGATAAATATTTTGCTAATACATTGTACTGGGTGGGCCAGTTGACTAGAGGGTCAGAGTTTCTTGCACACAGTTGAGCGTTATTTCATCACCGGCATTTTACTCTAGAAACTTTGGACTATTCTTGGTTTTTTGAGTCAGCAATTGTATCATATTTATTTAGGTCTGGCTGTGCAAATGTATTGATTTGTAGCCTGTTATTGTTTTGAGCCTGGTATTTATGTGGCTCTAATGGACTGAAAGTGTTTCAAAACTAAAGGGGATTAAAAGACAGAGCTTTTTCTCTGAGCAAGCGTATGGAATATTATCAACTTGAAATCTGTTTTTAAAATGTGAATTTACAGCATATATATGCTGTTATTTTAAACCCAGCAATACTCTGCCATCCAGTAATTGAGTACAAAGCCATGAAAAGAGTAGACAGAAACTAGCATTCAGAGAGGAAACAATGAAGTTGGCAACACAAACCCTTGTCAAATGTGAGGAATGAGCTTTGAAACAAGCTCTGACTTTGCCTTAGCGTCACTTGCTTGGTCGAACAATCTCACCCCCTAGCCAGACGTCACCATATGGCCAGTGACAACTTTCCATTAAAAGCCTGTCGTGTTTATCATCTCCTTTTACATATGGATAAAAAGCAGTCCTGTGATCTGTCCATTGCCTCTGAGAGGTGTTTGTGCTCCTTCTTTAAAAGTCATGTGTGCCTAGATTCCCCCTGATCCTTTGTGCTTTACGTTTCCAAGATCAGTTTTAGTGTTTTGAACCTGTATTCAGCCACTGCCAGCCCTGAAAACTGGATTGAGCCTGCATTTTCACTAGTCCCTAGGTACTGAGGATGGTTTTTGGAGAAGCTTGGGACTTGACAGTGCTGAAAATGTCATTGTGCAGTTGACTCAAACCCCAGCATGTTGCTGCGCCTGCTTTGGCTGCCCATTTATCCAAGGGGCATTTTCAGACCACAGCTACACAAATATGAATGTTGTGTCATGCACTTCAACTATCGAGCAAGGGACTTACCGTGTTGAAACAGCACCAGTCACAGTTACTAAGGAGTCTTGGCATCCTTAATGAATGAGGGAAAGGTGCCAATGATCCAATCACCCGCTCATTCTTGAGGTTGCTTAATCTTTATACAACAAATTTGATTATAGGAGTTACCATGTGTTTTAAGTTAACGGGATGTCTTTATATGCCTGGCTGGGCTTTCCTAGTAATCCCATACAGTGCATGTATCTAAGGCACTGTTCAGTGCCTCCTTGCAAATCCCTACAAAGCAATTACTGGCCTTTCTACATATTCAGGAATTGTCAGTTTCAGGTGCAATTAAAGTAAAATTGCTTTCGGTAGGTACTTGGCTATGATGACTTTTTCTGGTCATAATTCTCCCTACACTTTGTTGTTTCTTCAGATAAAAATTATATTTCTCTTCTGCCCTGGAATCTCAAGCTCATTTTTGACCCAAAGTATCCTCAGAGAGCTATAAAACTTAGATGATATAACTGCACATTACCTAGTAATGAACATTGTGAGAATCAGGCCAAGAAGATGAAGACAAGAGATAAGAATTAATGTTTTAATAATCTTCCTCAGATTAGTACAAGTCATACAGGCAGGGATCCCAGTAACTGCTAGTGAGCAATACAGCTTCTCCAGTATGCACTGACACTGCTCTGTAACTCTCCAAGGAGATGATACTCTAACAACTGCAAGGACAGATGGACACTCAGCTACCATTAAAGCTCTGACCTTGTCACAGCAGCATGGTGCAACTGTGCACTTTGGACACAACTGCTATTTACAGTGCCACAGATATCGTTGAAGGCACAGGAAGCTGATTAGTTATTTATACCTCTAATTAATCCTAGGCTATGCAAGACATTCTTTTTACCAATCCCAGGTATTCATCATTTTTATAACAGGACTCGATTTGAATTGAAATACACCCGAGTATCATGCCACCTGGTTCTACAGTGGTATGACAGAATAATTGGAGCAGTATCTCTGACTGCACCCTGGTGGCGTTATCCTTCTCCAGTGCAAGAGTCAACCAATGCAAAACATTTTTCAGACCTACGGAATGCCAGTCTTCCCATGCACTCATGCATGTTGTCAGTCAAGATCTGCTGTGGTGGCTCCATGGTTGAAATAACCAGAAGAATAGTGTCTTGTTCTTCCATTTTAGGATACAAAGAATCTTCAAAGACAGTGCAAAGACTCTATTCTGACATCTCAAGGTGGCAAATCCAAATACTACATCACTATATACTAGAGCAGTGGGGTTTACCCATTATAGACTAAAAGGCAGTCCTCTGGCACTGTGCAAGGTGTGGGGATTTCCTGAACTATTTTTTGAACATAGCTTTTCTCTGGGAAAAACATCTCATCTGGTTTTAAAGATTTTGTTCAATGGTGGAGAACACAGTACAAATCTTGTTTACTTGTTCCTATGTTACTTACCTTCTCTGCTGAAAATGTGACACTTTTCTATTCTGAAATGATCTAGATTTAACAGCCAGCAAGCCTGATTAAAGCTTTGTCTATGGGATGGAAAACTCTCTATTTATTTTCCAGTTTCTGTTCCTTGTTAGATACCTACACTCAGTGTTAAAGACAATACATAGTGGTTTTTTGGTGAGGTCGCACTGTCAGAGATGCACTATTAGCCATGCTTTTCTTAGCATCATCCTTTTGGAACCATCTTCAATTTTTCAGCACCAGTTTGATGAGACTTACTGAAAATGGACAGTACTGACCCAGATGGTTTCCCACCCAGGGCCTTCCAAACAGGCAACACAACTTCCATTCTATGCATGTTACTATCAGTATAGCAACAATCACTGAAAGGATTTTATCTTACATTTTTATGTACTTGACTGAGGTGAAATGGGTGCAGTGTCAGAGAAATAACACTCAACGAAGCCAGTGTGCTTCAGCTGACTATATTCCTACACTTGGGTGGTACAGAAACTTTGGCTTCTGTACAAAAGAGAGTACATCTGCAGTGGCTCTAGCAGATAACGTCTTCTCAGCAAATTTCACTGATGTCAGTAAACCAGAAACTGTTATCACTGCAACCTCATTTGTTTTCTTTAATATACCATCTTAATATATTCAGTGTTCAGAGTTACCTTCCACTTTATCAGCCACTGTTAGTCCAGCTCCTGGTTGACAAGTGTTTAAAAAAGTCAGTTAACCAATAAAAACCTCAGCCAAGCTCCAAACGAGCATCTGGCACTGGTGGTTTAGATGTGTCTGTGAGTAATGGCAAGCTACAGGAAAGCCAAGGCAGTGTTCAGACATTACATTTTGGCAATGGGATTTGTTGTGTTATTTCTCTTCTGTATTAAAGGAAAGGGTCTGGCTTTTGTTTTTTAACCTTGTTGTTTCAATGCCAGAACAGTTGAAATATAACACGAGTTAAAACAATAGCTCTTAAAAGATGTGATATTTTCTTTCATCTCCTGTTTAGTAAGCAGCCTTGATAGTGCCATTTCATATAAAGAACTGCAAAAGTCACAAGGTCCAGAAATACAATAATTCCAGCAATGACAAAAAAAATGACCTGCTTTGTCTCTTTATTGACTATAAATGTGGTGAAAAAGACCATTCCACATCCTCAGCCATAACTAGTTAATTATTTTCTGTTGTTTTTTGTAGATGTTTCTAACCAACATTAAGCAAAATGTGCATTGTGGAACAAACCATCCATACAGTATATGCCATAATTACTGTTTAGCAATTTCACACTAGCAAAAATTTATTAAAACTTCACGACTCATTAATAGTAAGTGATCATAATCGCTTAATAGAAAAGGAAACTGAGCTAATGATAGAAGTGCCGATTAATGTTTTTGACCTTAAGACAGGAAGTCAAGTGAAATTAATGTCACTGGGTGTTGAAAGTTAAGTTATTGTCAAGTGCAGATAGTCTGTAATCATGAGAAACCCCCCAACTGCACAAATTTTTTGTTCTTCAGCAGAAAAGCATTCCTTTTCTATACTGAATAGCATAGATTTTTTAAAATCTTACTGCTACATTTCAAGTAAGCACAAGATTGTCTCATTTATTATAAAAATCGGCTTAAAAAAGTTATCTAAGCATGCATATGTATGCTCACTTCAGAAGGAAACCTCACAGCAATACTTTGTCTGTCACCAACCAAGGGGCATTATATGTAGCTATTTATCTCTTTCTTTGATCAACAGGATTTCTTTTACAGGCTCAGGTTAAATATTATTCAAGGGAATAACAGCACAGCTCACCAGTCAGTTGCCTAATCACATATCAGAGACTTGGGCACCACCAGACCTGACAGGACGGCTGTTCCTACAGCCAGCTGTGTGCCTGGAAAGCATCTTCCTTAGCTTCGCATCTGGCTGCTTTGGATGCCTACTGGGGCTGTAGCAAGTGGTGGCATTGGAGGCTGCCCTAAGAGCTCTTGCGAATAAGATCAGGTCAGATTAATGTGGCAGTGTAACATCTGTCTAGATGCCAAGGTGTAAGGGTCATGATGTCTGAGGTAACGCAAGTACCAGGTTGTAAGTGGAAAAGTCTCCTCTTTTCTTTAAAGAAAGACATGCTAGTTCTTAATCATGCCACAGCCTGTGTGTGCCACGTGTGCTATGTCTAATGAGGATGAAGGTTCTGGAGCCTGTCACAAATTGGTCTAATCCCATCCCACTGAAGAGGTTGAGAAGAGATGATTCAGCATTTTACCCAAGAAGGCAACTCAGGTTGCTAGCACTCCAAAACTCAGTTTGAATAACCTTTCTTATTCAACAACTCCCGTAATGGGCAGAGATTGAGAGTTTCTTGCAAGTACAAGTTGAATCCTGGCTACGTGTTAGAGACCTTTAAGTTCATTTGACATCAGTCAAAGTCAGAGAGGGAAGGACAATCCCATTCTAATAATGTCACTCAATATTTAGCCTACCTACATTTGTATTAAAAATAAAACCCTCAGGCAGTGAGTTATGTGCAGCCATTAATCTGCTCAGAACACCAGTGCAGTATTGACAAATACTGTTTGGGAGACAAATAAAAAGCTAAACTGTATTTATAGCCACCAGATTCAGACCTGTGACAAACAGGTAAATATCCCTGCTCAGCCAGGTTAATACTACCTGTGAGGCCTTGCCAATCCAGAATGAAGCCAGTAGTGGATTGGTGAATGTAGATTTATTTTTAAATTTTTGGTTTTCATGCTCACATATCTCTGTGTGTGTGTACACTTTGTGAGACACAACTGCCTCTCTTTAAGATTTTTCTGTTAATGTCTCTTTTGAAAGCAAGAGGGATGTGACACACTTGCAAACCCAGAGGTAAATATCATCTGTTTAGCTGACCTCACTGGCAATGTTGGCAGAATGTTGTTCTTTTTTTAAAAAAATATATACAATAGCAATTCAGAAGCTTGAATGGCAGATCCTTCCAAAGCAATTGAGTACCAGTCTATATTTTACAATGTTACAAAACAAAAATGTGGTCTTTTTTTTTTTTTATTAAAGACTCTGTGAATTATGCTTTCTACCTCAAAGTAACGTAATTTCTAGAATCCTCTTTGGGGGAAAAAGACCAAAAAACCCACACACAAGAAGAAAAACCCTTCTGCATAATTACCATTGAGCAACATTTCCCATTCCCTATTTGGGCTTGTTCCTGGCTGTTGCTCTGCAGTTTTCTGTGATTAATATAGATTAAAAATTTGGTGATGCAGAATTAGGGGCTGTAATTTGTATTTAGGGACAAAAAAAAGCATGCGTATCACCAAAATAATTGAGTTTATTGTTACCAAAAAATTGTTTCAGGAAATAATACTCCTGTCTCTGAATGTAAACCAGCATGAAACAGACAACAACACAGACAGTTTTTGTTGCCAACACACAGGAGATGTGCTAGTGTCGGGACTGGATGATTGCATGGGCAGAGTGGCTTGGAGAGCTGTAGGAGCATGCTTGGAAAATGGTTAAGACCACCTTTCGAAATCCATGTCCTAGACTGCTGAGACAATCTACTGGTTTAAAGGCGCACTGGAACCACATCTCTAAAAAAACTTCTAATGGGAAACTGGCCATTTTGCCCCTTGTAATGTGTCCATCATATGCCTGCTTTAAAGATGTCAAACCAATTTCTGCTTACCAGGGTGTCATTTAACAATGTCTCTGCATAACTCAACCCATTTAACTGCAATGATGCTATAAATGTCATTGAAAGTAGATAATTCGACTTATCTGAGCATCACCAGACCTTACTAACATTCCTACCCAAAGTCAGACAAGTTGCCTGGTGTGATGGGTGCTGTTTAACACCTAGCATCCAGGGCAGTGGAGAGGGAGAATGCAGTTTCTTCACGAGGACACTGGTCCTCTCTCACGACAAGAGATTGATGGTAGGAGGCACCATTCTTTATTAATAGCATAACATATACCTGTGGAAGATGGGCAATGTGGCACAATGGCTTGTGTTTGTGCACCTTCTAGGCAGACCCCTGGTAATAACTTACCCAGTTGGCCTCTGTTGAGTAAAAGTAGCCCTGTTGCCGTTATCTCTCAGCGCAGAGGGAAATTGCGAAAGGGAGCCTATGTGCGTATCATAACAATTAAATTAAAAAAACCCCCAACAAAACCTAAAAATCAAACCCGCCGCCGATGCACACAAAAGAACCCATCTGGCCATGCATAGCTGGCTGCTTAGTGGTGTCGAACACAGCTTGGTTTCATCTGTCCCCGGAGAGGCTGCTGCTCAGTGAGTTTGTCATGGAGCTGTGCCTCCTGAGTGGACCCTTCACTGCTGTCCCTCTCCCTGTTCTCCTCTTGACAGCGCTAGTGCTGTGGCTGCATAGAGAATGAGAAATTAGGTGGAAGGAAAGCGTAATGCTAACTCATACTCTCAAACACTTTGTTTTTGTGCATCACATCCCCCTGCTCTGTCTTTGAAATGGTTAAACACTTGGGAGATGGCACTGCAGGAGCTGAAGTACCTGCAGCACTTTATGCACAGGACTGTAATAGCAGCAGAGTGATTCCTAAGTCCAAGAAACCTCAATAGGCGGCCCAGGAATCCAAGCTGAGCTGTTGGATGCTCCCATACATATTCTGTTGCCTTTCCCTCCCACCTCCAAAAACACAGATCATCTGAGCAGCAAACGATGCCAGGACAGCTAAACACCTCTTGCTTGTGTCACCCCATGCAACTCTAGTCCTCTCTGGAGCTGCCAAAACACGATGGTGAACATATAGTACAGTCAGTTGCTGCTGTGTTGGTTGGGAAAGCAGTGTGAACCCTGAAAGAGCAGCCTTTTCATCCTTGATTATGTGCATTTCTACCACTCCCATCTTTCTTTCTTGCATCCTGCCCCCCATCCTTGCTTTCTCTCTCTGAGGCAACAGCAGTTGAAACTCTCTGGCCTTAAAACAGTAGGAGGCTCTGGCCTGCCCTTTGCTGTGCAGCCGTTTCTTCACTGTTGGGTGTGATTGCTCTTTGCCCGTAATATATTCATTTGTTAAGTCTCAGTCTGAATGAGTAAATGCTGAAATAATTTTCCTGGTTTCTAGTCATCAACATGAGCAAGTGTATCATGAAAGCTTGTTTTTCCACCTTCCCTGTCCCTTTCCATTGCACTCTGCATTTCCTAAAATATCCCTCCCGCAGACCCTTTTGTTTTCAAAGCCTTTGCAGCTCTTTTGCTCCCATTGTGTGAAAATAGGAGCGAGCCCTTTCTTTCTGGCCTGGCAGGATGAGGGGGTGGGATGGGTGTGTAGGCGTGTTTGCGTGCCAGAGAGTAAACGAGTATGAATAGGGCCAGCTGGCCACTCTTGTGCCTGTCTTTCCATCATTTCCATCTGATATTCCCTGCTCATTGTAGTTTTGTAGGCCACATTCACTAACACAAAAAGACTAGGGAGCAAGCAAATGCATCGATATTTAAAGGGAAAAGCTTTATTTCTTATTTTCTTAGATCATAGTGGACTGTAAAACAACAGGGAACAATGAGATCAACCTTTAAGTTTGTTTTCTTTTTTTTTTTTTTTTTTTTTGCCAGTCAAGCTTCCTTTCTTCTGTATAAATCAAAACAGAACAACCAACCAGGAAATCTTTCTCACAAAAACATGCTTTTTAATAAAAAAAGAGAATAATGTTTTATTGAGAGGGATTGTTTTCTGGATATGTACAATACTAATGCAGGAGGATTATGCTAACAGAAACTGCCAAACATCATGAATTGACTTCCAAAGTGTGGACAGGCCAAAGAGAGCTATGTCCTCAGAGCAATGTCTAAGTCAACAGGAACAAGTAAACAGTGGTTTTATTTTTGTACAACAAACTACCAGCCATTATGACTGAAGACCTGACACATAATAACCCGCAGTGAGATGTACAGAAATCCATATGACAGCATAGAATTTACACAAGAACGTTAACTATTTGTGTAAGAATTTCCTCCAGAAAATGGAAGCATGTTCTAGACAGAAAGTTTTGGAAAAAAGAGAAAATAAAAAGGCAGGAAAATACAAACATTGGATATCCTCAGTTCACAGTGAATGCCAGTCTTCCTGGGTCCAAATGCTACCAGTTACCTCTATCTGCATCCTTTCTGCCTACCCTCAATTAATCCCTTTATCAATGCAACGTAACAAAAATTACTTTTACCTGGGCCTTACCCTGTTATTTCCTCTTTGCTGCAGCTCTTGTCAACTTGCACTTTACTCAAAAAGTGCAAATTTAGACATACCCACAGGTGAAAGACACATTACACCTTCCCAGCATGAGTGGTACTAACCACAGCTAATCATTTCAGCACTAAATAATGCTACACAAAACATCATACAAACCCTGTTAAGCAAACTCAGTAGTAATAATTTTAGGGGAGGAGAGAACCAGAGATTGATAATTGCCACCAGTTAAGTTTCCCATGTGTTGCGGTGCCTTGAAGCAATTTCTTCCACTACCTGCACATTGGATTTTTTCTTTTTTCCTTATCTAGAAAAAATAGAAGGTACTGGGAAGAGGTAGAGGTTGGGTTTATGCCTCACTTCTCTTGTGACCCTCCCAGAGAGGCAGTAATGTAAAATTCAAGACCATATTTATTTTTGCTTTCAGTTTCTACTTCCACTTACTTTTCTTTACAAAAAGTTTGTGACAGCTCAGCCTGGTTGCTCACTTGCTCTGTTGAAGGAGTTTACATCTCCCTGTGATTCAGTAAACTTCTGGGGTTTAGCTTTTGTACCCTTTAAACTCCCACCTAAGGACAAGTGCAGTGGTCAAAATCAACTTGTTATTCTTTGCAGACCAGCTGTAGAGTTGGAGCTAGCAAGCTTGGCATGATCTACTTGTCAGCTTGTAGCACTGGAAAGGTTTAAGTGAACTCCACGCTGGCTAGGCAGGCCTGGGTGATGAAGTAGACACAAAGGCAAGGTACAAACAGACCAGCTAGTGCCAACATACCTGTGTTACCAGGGCATCTGTGGTCAGCCAGAAGAATGCTGCTGCCTGTTAGTGCCCACTGGTATTGCTTTTATGCAACTGGTCAGTGGATATAGACCGAGATTATTGATGGGAGATGGGGGTTATGGAGAGAGATACCAAGAACTGGGGGGCATCAGTCAACCATGTTCAGCTTCCAAGTAGATCAGCGGAATGAACTCAGGAGGGTGAGTTGAGGGCTGTATTTCAGACAATAAAGCAGTAAAAATACCATTAGTGCACAGCAGGATTCTGAATATCACCTACTATCAAAGCAGTGTCCAGCTGAAGGAGCCATGAGGAACTTTGCATCATTGGTACCAATGCTCAAAAACTGCTTGACATGAGCTGGCCAAGATGGGGAGTAGCATAATGCCACGATACCATCTCTAACTACTTATATTTATCCATAACATCAATTCGTAGAACGAGTAGCTTGAAGAAGCCTGAACACAAATGTGGCCTCATTTACTGGAAGCTTGAATCCCCAAAACTCATGCTCTGTTTCCAAAGGACTGAAAGTGCTGGGCAGATGGTACTCAGTGTTTTGGAAGATAGAAGTCCATAAGAGGTCAATTATTGTGGTATTTTGGCAGGAGGAATTTAAAGAAAATTGGCCTTAAACCTGTGAGTGTTTGTCTCTTAGATTCTAGGAAATTCTCCTTTTGACAGATTAGAAAGTAGTGCAAAAGAATTAAGGTGTGTTGGAATCATTAAAAACAGGGAAAGTGGGCTAAGGGGAACCCTTGCTGAAGTGGCATCAGGTTTGGCTGCTGTAGCCCAGGCAGCAGTTAGCTCTGAGTGTCTGCATGGCAAAGTCCCGTCATTGGCACACGGCAAAGGTAAACCAGCAGAAACTGCAGCTACTCTGGTTCAATGTGCTCAGAGAACTTCAGTGACTAGTCTAGGTGGTAACAATTTAAAATACCACAGTCTATATTGATAAGAAATGCTGCTGAAAAATTTGTTGACTCTGTGCTCTTTTAAACTTCAGATAATTTTTTGGCCACATCTTGAATTTGTTGCTCTGGCTTTTATGAATGATCTCATTTTATGAATGAGAGGTGGAGCACCTAAGTAGGACTTGCAGGACATGGCTTCTGATTATTGAGTTGACCATATCTAATATGTATCTATTAAGCATAACCATCCCCTGAAGGAAAACACACTCCGAGGAAGAAAACATGGAATAAGGGTGGATGAAAGTCAAGATAATATTGATTTACAAATGGGAATTTATCACCCTCCCTGATTTTACCTTAACCATGGGCCCATCAAAGTTTCCAAATGAAACTTCTTACTGTTGAAAAAAAATACTGCTTAGTGAGACTTTATCTATTTGACTGAAATTCCAAATGGAAAATATATTAGATGTATTTAAGTATTTTTAAAAGATTGTTAGAGTTCAAAACTCTTTAATTCTTGTTCAGTACCAAACTAAATTTTAAATTCTGTCTGGGGAATAGAAACATCATGTTTTAGCTTGTGCTAGTCAAACCAGTACTAAACAGATAAAACAGGAACTTGCAATTTCCTCCCCTTGTAAAGGTGGTGATCATTCACTAGTGACACATCCCTGATCACATTTTTTTCTCAGAAGCGAAGGCTGTAATTAAAAAAAAACAACCAAGCAAACAAAACAAACAAAAAAAAACCCCAAAATAAAAAAACCCACCCCAACCACAACACTGAGGCAAATCTATAAAGTGGATTACTGTAGAGTATGGAGAAAACGACCTTCTGAAGTCAAAGGAGAGGCTGAAGTAGCCAATAATTGAAATGTCATAGAAGGAACTGAGCTGGTAAGAAAAAGCAAATATTTAAAGATGAGAAATATTAAACAAGTCACTGGATTAATTTCTCTGCCAAGTTCATCAGAAGCAAATATATTTCTATTTGATGTCAGGGACATCAGGTAGAATCTGACTAACCTTATGGGTATAAAACAACCTTGGGGGCCTCTTCAGCACAGAACAGTTTTAATGCAGAAGTCCCATCAGTGGACACACATTTTTCTGTGAGGTAGATCCACCTTGGTGTTGAGGACAAACAATTGCATTTTATAAAAGAAAGTTATAATTTCTGTACAAATAGCTGCTCATTCTTTCACCTTTTACTGCTTGCTTCCGAAGGAGCTGCTGTTCCTAGGAAAACCCAGCCCTTTTGTTTCTAAGTTCCAGTGCTAAGTGTGACACCCCTCCTGTCACCTGACGTACAACAAACAATTGCATTTTACAAAAGAAAGTTATAATTGCTGTACAAATAGCTGCTCATTCTTCCACCTTTTACTGCTTGCTTCCAAAGGAGCTGCTGTTCCTAGCAAAACCCAGCCCTTTTGTTTCAGTAAGTCCCAGTGCTAAGTGTGAGACACCCCTCCTGTCACCTGACGTACACAAGACGTACGTCCCTTCAGGGAGCTGCTCTGAGATTTGCTCTTCTTCACTGGTTTCCCACCATCTCTCCTCTGTGGAAATATTGTTGTGATTAAGCCAACAATCACAAATTAGAATTGAATTGAAATTTCAAGGTGAATCCTCTGTTTTCTTCATCTCCAGCCTAAAAGCACAGGGTTAGCAAAGGTGTATATTTTCATGTTACATCCCACAAATTGCCAACAGCTTCACAGTCAATAGGTTGGGTCTTAGAGATGTCATCTCATTTTAAAAAAAAAAGGTTGGGAACACATCTCCAGGCAGAGTCTGTCTACGCAATGCTTTGAAATTATTAAGAATTCCTGTTCCTCCTAATTCTTCCTAATGACACAGTGGGAATGAAGCTGTTGAATGGAAAGTAGCCAGTGCCCCAGTGGTGACGGACGGACAGCCCCTGCTCTGTGCTCGGTACCTCCCTCCCCATTCTCTTGAAGCAGCCATGACCTTAGGGAGCGGAGTCAATGGAAGGAGGGCTGCACTCCTCATTAGTGACCAAATCACTGCGCAGGCACTCCTGTAGGGCTGCTGCTGGTCGGTGGATGTCACTGCCTGCACTGGGGCAGGGGAAAGCCTCAACTGCTATTACTTTTACTAATATCTGAAAGATTCAGTGTCTCTTTCATTGGACTAGTTTGTGGAATTAGTATTAATATTAAATAGCGCAAAACCTCAGCCATATATTTCAATTCAGTCTGAATTTTATCTTTGTGTGTACTACTTTTAAGAAGAAACATAACCACAATAATCGGGTTATTTGACATGGCAGAGTATACACACTCCTAATAACGCTAATGACAATGTCTGTTCCATTATGTTAAATGAAAAAGATGATTAGTATATGTTTATGGTAGCCCATGATTTAATTTACACACAACTGAATTGGTTAAATTTACAATTTAAACAGCAGATCATCTGTATGTACTTCCTGTATTTGGACAGCTCCAATATCACTGTTATATTGATAAAATTAACATATTAAAGGAAAATATAAAGCCCAGCCTAAGCTTGTTTACTGAGCACTCAACACATGGCATTTTAGTGACTGAAAAAATTAAACAACTTGCGTACTTCCACACTGTAGCAAATGACTGCATTGACAAGGTCACCATGCTAAATTGACATCATCCATACCACATCCAACTTCTAAAAATCCTCCGATATTTGCATGGTGATGCCTGTAAAACTCTCATTAATTGTCAGGCTCTTAGGGTTTTTTTCCCTCTTGCCTGTTTAATAAGCAAATAATTTTTTGTAATTAAGAACTCAGTATGTTTTTAATTTGCACAGGTAAAAAAAGCTTGAGTGCTCTGTTTTGTTTATGGTAACATGGCTAGCTGTATAAAACATCATTTCTTCCTCTATTGCATATATAATTGTATTTCCAAAGGTAACTCTCATTGAATCAAGATAACTAGCAATTTCTTTTTTAATCAGAACCTAATTAGGTTGTTGTTTACAGTATAAGTGATCAATAGCTTTTATTCTGGATCACACAGTGTCAAAGCTTTAATAATTGATATTAAATGTAATAGAGATACTGGAATCAAGCAAAATGTAAAAAATCTTCAAAAAGTATGTACTATACTGGGAGGTTATTAAAATTCCTGATGCTCCTTAAAATGTTTAATGTGCCGAATACAAATGATATTTTAAAGAAAGCTTTGTGGATCAAAGATGGATTTAATAATTGTAATGTTTATGAATTTGTTTTGAAAATATTTTTAATTGGATAATGTCAGCCTTTTGAATTATAATGCTGTGTTCATTAGCATTTCAATAGTTTATATTATCAACTCCTTTTGACATAAAATAATTTGATTTATTTTTTTAAATCATGAATCTCGTAATCTTTTTTCTGTTGTCACTAGTTTTCAATAATTTGATTAGCTTCTACAAGAAGAGCAACAGGAACCACATGGGCTTTACTGGTAATGATGTGCTATATACTTCTTCTCTGAAAGCAGCTCTGATGCCTTTGAAAGTAATTTGCAATTTCTTATCAGTACAGAATTAAAGAGTAATATTGTCTAATTTGTTATGTTCAGTGGCACACAGTACCCTAGAATTCTATCACACACACAGTGCTTTGAGAGCCATATTATTTTACCATAATCAAGAGTACATAAGTGAATTTCAGAATTTATGAAAGTATTTATTATTAGCTAAGGAAAAGCTCAAAAAATGAACTTGTCAATAGGTTAATAATCTCTAGTAAGATGTGTATTTTCCGCATTCCCAAACCTCAGTTCCTAAACTAGTAATTTTTACTTTATAGCTGTATTGCAAATAACTGATCTGGACATTTCAGAGCAGGCCTGGACATAATTGTGTAAATTTCAATGTAAATCTGTAAATTCAACATGATGAACTCCTTGCCTGGTGAAGTTATCTTCTACTTTCAGTAGAAACAAAAACTGATTACTGTTGATCATTTCGACATAACTGCTTGTAACAGTCAACAAGCCATCACAGTAAGGTATAAAGACAGCCCTTAGGAGAAATGCTGCCTATTTGATGACATTTAAAGCTTTAAAGAATTCCTTCTAGATACCGCAGAAAACCATCATGAGCCAGCACAGGCTGTCAATGTCACTGAATGAAAACCAAACCGATCGAATCAAGTATACTGGCAGTATTGCCATCCAAACCATTAAAAAAATTTATGGAACTGGTCTTGCAAACAGTTCATCATGTGTGCACTGCCAAGGTCTGCCATAGGAACTACCAGGGTGAGAAAAGCTTGTCACATGGGTGAGCGTGCAGGATACTGGCTTGTAAGTGGATCAACCATCCCGCTGTGTTGATCTGAGCCATCTAAGAAACAAAACATAGTTTAAATGATATCCTACTACCTTTTGTCCCTCTACAGTGTTGTGATAAGAGAAGTAAGGCATGAAGATCCTGTAACATTTTTGAGCTGACATTATCAGCTATGTATAAACAGATAATGCTGGTTTAGTAGAGCAAATAAATTGTACGTAATTTTATTAAACAGTATAATAACTGGACTATATTATCACAATGGAAGCATAGAAGACCATCGACTGTACAGCTGAAACCCTGTAGCAAAATGTGTCTCTACTGCTTATCCTCAAATTTAAAGAAATGTATCTTTATCAAGCTTTCAACAATAGCTGCTTCTTGTTAATTAAAAGAATCTTCACCTTTGTTAAGGCTAGACGATTATAATTAAAAGATAAATGTACTGTTAGAAAGTTCTGTGCCACACTCTATGAGAATCTGACTGAAAAAGGTACATTACACCTGTACGCGCATTATAATGGCTTCTCATCAGGGAACGCAGAATCACTTACAGTACGTAAACATTTAAAGAGGAAAATGCTAATACACTGAAAGAGTTTAACATCAGTAGCAATTTATCAAATGAAGTTTCAAGAAGTCCACTCCCTAGAACATTCACCGTTAGACAAAAGCCTATCACTTACTACTGTAAGTGATTTAAAGAGGAAACATTTAAAGAGGAAAATGCTAATACACTGAAAGAGTTTAACATCAGTAGCAATTTATCAAATGAAGTTTCAAGAAGTCCACTCCCTAGAACATTCACCGTTAGACAAAAGCCTGGCATCCCTGATAGTCTGAAGTTCAACCAATTTGAAAATCAAAACCATACAATGAGATAAATAGGATCTTAAGAAAACTGCTATCCTCCTTCTCAGGTAAAAGCCACAATCAACATAATGATTATTAAAATAATCCAACCAGGTTGCTTTACAGGCAAATTTACACTCTGTCTCTTTAAAACACTGCATGCCCAAAAGCTTTTTGGGTTTGGAATGTAGCACTGCACCAATATTTCACAAAGCCTCTAAATATCACAAGAAGCTTTTTTAGAGAGAGAGAGAGAAAAAAAAAAAAAATTCCAGCTGACTGAAACTGTTCTATAGCAGGAGTGCCTCAGCTTAGCTCCCAGACCTGGAATTCCAGATAAACAACAGAGGACAGGAAACAGATTGATTTTTTTTTTTAAACACGTCCTTTTTGTAATGCAGCTACAAGATGACTGATGAGCTTAGGAACAAACAGAGTGAGAGTGCAAGTGTCATCAGAGTGAGTGGTGTGCTTAGGTAGAAGCTTCGAGGAAGAGCGAGGGAATTCTCTGCAGATATGTGACTGGTGGAGACTCCTGCTGTGTTGTCCTTCCCAATAGCATTCTGCAAGACACAATACTTTCCTTGGTCACCACTACACTTATTCATAGCAAAAATATTTAAATATACATCATGAGATTAATCTTTTGCTTGTTCGTGTCCCACCCTCCACTGTTACCTGTATATCGCTGTCACAGATGAAAAGATACAAAAGGCATAAAAACAGATGTTAAAATGACAGCATTTTCAAGTCAGTTTAAAGGATAAAACCACCAGTAGAACACGACTTAAAAAAAAAAGAAAAAGACAACAGTATTAAAAATTCCCAGCTTTAGAAGTGGTTCCATGTGTAAACTCACCCTTGTTAAGTACAGCAGGTTTTTTAGCTGTGTTTATCATGCCAGTTTATTAAAAAAAAAAAAAAAGAGGGCAAATACAGGACCCAGAGAGAAACTGCAACTTCCGCACAGTCAACAGAACAACTTTGATAACAAGTTACATCTGGATAACAAATAAAATCTAATCCATGGGATTAGAAAAAATGGAGCTTTCTATTTTATGAAAAATTACCTTTTCTCATGCCTTTTTTCCCCTAATTGCTGTATTATTTACATACCTTGTCTTCTTTGCTACCAATAATTAAAGTGTATGTTTATGCAACCGCTACTTGGTAGATTATAGTGAGCTGTTTAAGAAGGAGGTGCAACAAGACTACTTCTCATTGTTTATCATCCTCATTAAAAAAAAAAAATCAGAATCAGAACGATTTAGATTAGAAGGGACCTTTAAGGTCATAAGGTCCAACCTACTCCATCAAAGTTGCTTTGATCTTAGACAGAGGACAAGCCTCCCCCCATCCTGGAGAAGCAATGGAGCAAGGTAGAAGTTAGATGTATCCAGAAGTGCAGATACAAGGAATGAGAATAAAGCATCAGTTTCCACAGGAATGACCATCTACAGAGCCAGGCAAACACTCATGGATAAATCTCCAGGCCATTCTCTCACTTGGCTGTCACCTGCTAGGTCTGGCCAACTGGAAGGCCTTGAGATGTAAACTTCTGGAGGCAGTAGAGGCATTGGGGGACTGACTGACTTATCACAATGTGCTTTCTTACACTCAGCCCTGGGCATCTGTTCTTTGTAAACTGTGATGGACAGAGTATGAGATCAAATGGACCAGCAGTTCTCACGGTAAGATACAGTTACTAGGGCCTTCTTGTGAAAGGTCTTTTAGCCAGCACAAGAGGTCAACAGATCTGTTAATGTTACTGCATTGTTCCCTCATATGTTATTCGACTTCATTCAAGTATCTACCAGAAATTCTTAATGGAATCTAAAGAATTAGGAATGGGCTATAGAATTGTCATTGTTTAGTAGAACCGTGCAAATCTGGACTGGTGAAGGAGAACCTGAAAGACAGGGTCACATCAGTGTCGTGGTTTACGCTGGGCTTGATCCAATTCCTAGGCTATGCGCTTCCACACTGTGAAAATTAATTTATGTACATCACTAATTATTAAGCTTTCTGAGAGACTCAGTACAAAGGATATGGACTGACAGACATGGAAACTGATGTAATGTTTATGCCTGAAATGGGACCTTGGAGGTCAGGATGAGCAGCCTACTCAAACAGCACTGGGAGGTTCATGTCTCTTGGCGCTGTCAGTGTGTCTCCTGATGTAGGAGCACCACATCTCCTGATATGAACACCATCTCATGCCCTAAACTGGTCCTTTTTGTGAGCCACAGATTGATGTCCAGTAAGTTTCTGTATATTTGTTAAAAGCCATATCATCCTGTGTTCCTGCAGACTATTAACTTGTTAGGTGCAATGGTCATCAGCATGGGATCTGCTTAAACATGTACTACACAGCTACTAAAATATAGAGTCAGCAGAGGCCACTGTGACCCCAGCTCCAGATTTCTGAGTAAGATCATTCTTTATGATGGTATCCAAACACAGTAATACTAACAAGACTTTAATGTGAGGTAAGGCTGTTCTAATCTTGACAGACTTTGAACATTTTATATTATGTAAAGACACTTGTGCTGTGAAATATACAGGACCCACACTTACCTCATTAAGACAGAGCTCTGTATCTACAGATTCATTGGATTTCCGCTTCTTCTGTGCCTATGAACAAATGCAGAATTTATTCCCTGTACAACTTATACGTACAACAGCACAAAACAATTAGATAAATTTGCATGGGTTGTCACACACCTATAATTTTGACAGTGATTTGCACATGATTAGCAAATAAACTCTCCAAATGTAACTGCATGTTTTCCAATAACATTCACATTCTGATTTGAATTTACAGCAAAACTTCAGTCAGCAAAGGGTACTTAGTAATTACAATGATGAGCGCCATCAGCTGCAGAAAACATGTTATGTTCTGTGGCCCCTTAAAAATGGGGCTGGATGTTCATGAGAAGACATTAAATATGACAGTTAATAATTACAGTAATACCACTACATTTTAACAAAAAAAATCTTTCGTATTTCTCACTTTTAAGAAATTATACAACAGGAATATTTTATCCTTAATGATTCTTGCAATTCATCTTTGTATTACTATGAAAATATAATTTTAACACATTGCATGGCTGCACCAGAGTCTCTTCTAGAAAGTTACTAAAAGAACATTTAATATCTTTCAAAATATGTACCTGTAATGCAAATTGAGCTGTTAGTTTACACTGTGTCCACCGATTATTGCACATGGAATATTATCAAATACAGGAATATTTTAGATGATCATGACTAAAAATGAATCTGTTATATCTTCAGCCAGATCTTACTATGAGCATCCATCTGCTGCTATTACCGTGTGCTGTGCTCTCCACACTGACTCAAGCAAGAAACATTTCTGGTGGCAGGCTCATACAAAATGAAAGCAATGGTGTGCACTCTGTCTAGCAGTGTAAGGTGTTTAATACTTCCATTGCTCAAGTGAACATGACTGGGCTGGGAGTTTTCTGCTCTTCTATAATAGCAACAGCAATCCCCATGGTGCTGAAGATATTTTCAATAAATGGTGCTGTGGTGATTCTCAATATCATTTCTTTCTTTGTATATTCCAGAAACATAAACAGCACTCTTTTATAGGAGTTACCAGTGTTTAATATACAATCAATTCTTATGCCAGAAAACTTGGACTTGCACACTGAAACTACCAACTACACTGAGCATGTATGATAATTTTTGCAAATTGCAAGTCCAACAAAAGTAAGTTCTGCATGTCACTGTGTTGCATTCATTTTACACTGCAGAATCCCACTGGTTTTGGCAGAGACGGACTGAACTGAAGCTGATGCAAGGAAGTGCTGAGCATTCTGATTTTATACTCTCAAAACAAGCAGTTCCACATACAGCTATTTTATTTTATATCTGGGAGCCATTGGTGCTGCCTATGGATATAAAATATTCTTTGGCCTAATTACTGATTTTAGAATCCAAATGAAGGAACTGAACTTCTCATTAGAAAGCACATTCCCTGCTTTTTATGATATTTTTGTATGTATAAATAGATATATTAGAGACAACTGATAAACCAAATGAGCTGGGGTTTAAGACAAAGACAGCATAGCTATCGTAAGAATGCATACTGTATATATGTTTATAGTTTTCAAATATATTACAAAATAATAGCTGAATTCATTAATAAAGACCCTCCGTGAAATCTCTCTTACATACCCTTTCTTCTAATTAGTACCATTAAAGTGGTTATGGTAAGCATAAATTTAACTATCTAAATGGAAAAAGAAATGCCTGGAAGTAAATTCTCTACAACAGGAAGCATCACAGCAAAGCCTTCCTGGATGTTTGCAGTGGTGGTGGTACTCAGAGAGGTTAGGAAACTGCCTTTAATGGCAACTGGGTAGATTTCAACTCCTAAATGGCTGCCTCCAGGGAGATGGGTAGAGAAGGAAAAATTGGATTTCAATCCTGATTTTCTTACAACCTCAACACCCATACTAGATTGAATTAGAATGTGAGGCTTCAGAGGAGGCCTCAGGTTCAGATGTTGAGATTTTGACACTGTAAACCGTAAGGCTCATACAAGCCTTTTATTTCTTATTTTGTCATTCAGTGATAAATTTCTCAGTCCACACCAGCATCTGTCTATTGGAAACAAACACTGTGCATTGCTGCTTACACCTGCTTTGGATACACAACACTGTGCTAACCATGTCTTGGTAACCACAAGACTTGGTAGCTTGTCTCAACATCCAAGTCAGAATTTATGTCCCTATTGCACTGTGTTGCTCAAATGAGAAAGAAGAAAAATATCACAATTTTGTCGACATGCAGTCTTCACTCAGCCCAATAAACCATCTGTCTATTGGAAACACTGTGCTTTGCTGCTTACACCTGCTTTGGATACACAACACTGTGCTAACCATGTCTTGGTAACCACAAGACTTGGTAGCTTGTCTCAACATCCAAGTCAGAATTTATGTCCCTATTGCACTGTGTTGCTCAAATGAGAAAGAAGAAAAATATCACAATTTTGTCGACATGCAGTCTTCACTCAGCCCAATAAACAAAAGAGTGCAACAGCTAAAACATATTTACCATTGAGAATACTTTTTTAAGGATAAAATCAACAGCTAGAAACAAAATCACCATAAAAAAAGCTTTTCAATAATTTTGGTCAATATTGCCTAGCTTTCGTTTGGAAACTAATACTTCTCTGTATCCATATACTTAATGTAGTCATTCTAACATCAACAACACTTATTCACATGCATCCTCCATTATAAAAATCCTCCTTTCTTAGAATTTAAAAGTAATTTTAATAAACAGACAGGCTTTTCTCTTATCAAAACAGAAAGGACAGTATCTTCCATTTAAAAATACAGCAAAAATACAACCTCTTTGCAGGGGGAGGAAGGTGGAGGGAAAGAAAAAACTATCATTCTGAGGATGAGATGAGACATTATATGCCAAGTTTCAAATTGGAAGAGTACGTTTTTACTCGTGAGTTATAAACCTGTAAAAATGGGTTATAATGGAAATGCTGGCATAGGCTGCACTACTATAATACAACAGAGCATCACTATATCACAAGTAATGGAAAAAAAACCCCACCTATGTGTTGAAGAGTGCTATAGAAAGTATGTACTGTGATTACAACCTAAAGGGAAAATTCTTCCTGCCCTACTCCCGGGCAGAAATGACTGCTGTGTCTGTGCTACAGTGAGTGAACACCTTATCAGAGGTAAAAAATCAGGGCTTGGTGGTTACGCTGATAGCCTTGGTGGAAATACAACCAGACTTCACTTGAATTATGAAGGATATCCTCAGCCACTGGATATTTACCTTACAACTCCTTCCATTATCCTAAAAACTTAAACAATAGAAACGGGTGCCCATCACGTACAGCTGCAGACAACTCTAACCGGGAATATCTACACCATCAACAAATTTGGGAAATGAGAGCTGTTCGTCACACAAGATGCCAAAGATTCCTGCCAAAACCCATCTCAGGTCTCCTACATGCCTCACATATAGGCAAGGAGGTACCTTCAAATGTGCTAGAAGTACCTAATTCTACAGGAGTAAAACTGTACACACAAATGGCTAAGAAGTCTGTATAAAAACGTATATGTTTTTTTAAATTTTAATATAAAGCTCTGATCTGGTGACAAAAAGATCTATGGAAATTTTATCATTGAAGAAAACATAAGCAGGGTTGGACTGATAAAAATAATAATTAAAAAAACAGTGAAAGAAGAGCAGCTTAAAATAACTGGTTAAATATATGGGAGAGGTACAAGATCTGTTCTACTGAGGTAAAATGGCATTTGCTCATGACTTACACACTGAGCTGTGACATGCCTCTGACAGTAAAACAAAGTTATGTAAGACGGGTTGACACTCACCCCGGCTTCGCAGGGAGCTGTAATTCAGTAATATGTGCTACTCTGACGAAGCTGCCCCCATACTGCCAACAACCTTGCACTCACTTAAGCTTTTATATTCTGTAAAAATGAACATCTGCTTTTACAGAGAATCTTATCACTGTGATAGCAGAAGCTACAGATGATATTTAGAGATAATCATATTCAGCACCTCCTGATGAGCTCTTCAGTACCCTGTACATTAGACACCAGCCTTGTTTTGGTCTTCGCAACCTTTAGCTTATAATATTCGAACTGAATCGTTGCCCTTAGTCAAGGGCCAGTAGGGAAACCAACTGCATGTCCAGAAAAGAAAAAAACTCTCATGATCAGAAGCAAAATTTTACTTATTTCTTTGTAGAAAGAAAGGAGAATCAGGACTGGAAGAGGAGCTAGTAGTTTTCTGAAAGGCAAAAGGAGTATTTCTTACTGAGAGGTTTCTCCTCCAGACAGAGCACTCTCTGGACCTCCATGATTCCTTCTAATCCCAATGACTCCTAGATTAATTCAATCCTACGTCCTTGCTCCAACATACCCTAACCCAGCCTTCTCTTGTCCTGCATCTATTAACAACCATAAAATCCTCCCAAACTTAGTAACTCTCTTCCCATCCACCAAAACCCTCTATCTCCATCCTTTGCTGACAATATAGCCCTAGATTTATTCCCAGAAATGCTATCTTGCAACTATCATCCAGCTTCTACAAATCACAGCACTACATGGTTAATAAATGCATTAATCACTGCAGCAGTATCTTACCAGGAGTCAGTACACACATTATTTATGGCTTGTCATCCAGCAGTATTTTTATACATCCCAAACAGCATGTATATCTGTGTTACCCACAGCAAAAAAAAAAAAGGTCTGACCAGGGACGGCTCCAAACAGAGGTGAGCTTTAATTTGGAGGGAGGGGAGGGAAGGAGAAGCATGTCAAGGGAAATAAATGCATTGGACCTGAATGCAAACAGGCACAGAGTGAGCATCTGAACACAGAAACCAGCCCTTTGCTATTGGCGACAGACTTTGGTTCTTAAGTGCTTTATGGAACATATTGCTTAGACATTACAGTGAGAGGCAACAGAAGTATCATTACGATAGATATCTGTTACATGGGTTGTTTTTTCAGCTAATTTTAATGAGTGTGCCTTTGTCCTCTCCTGAGATGCCTGGTTAGTTATGCCCATATTAACAAGCCTTTCTGAAGAAGGGGGACAAATCTCCCAGAATACATCCTTCAAATGACCATGCTTCTGAAGTAGCTATAACAAATGAGCTTGCTTGTTCTTTTTGTTCTTCTCTTGTGTTGATTAGAGAGATTTACTATGCAACTAGCCTGTTTTTCCAACAGCAGGACACAAACAATAAGCAGAGAAACATACAGACTGTAAAAATGCAATCAGTTTAACTCTTCTGCGCTCACTAAGCGGTTGGTGCATCTCTCACAATTGTCAATAGTATTTTCTTATTAGCACAGCACTATGCCATGCTTCAACAGGGAAGATATAAGCAAAGTGTGGGTAACAGGCCACTAAAATAAGGATCCAATTCAGCACAGAGCAATTTTGAAACCCGTACCGTACAGCCAGGGTGCAAAGCTACTTAAGCTAGAAAAACAACCAGTTTTGCACAGTCCTATAGCAAAGAAGTCAGATCTTCTTTCCTGCTCCTTTTTTTTCTCTGCTGAATCAGCCTTCAGGATGCAAGCTTGGGGCATGAAATTATTGGTCATCACTCTCCATAAAAGCACTACAGTGCTGTCATCCCACTTTTACAGTGAGGAAAGTATCTTTCAAAAACAAGCATTACTATGACATTGCTGGCACTAGTCTCCAAAGCTTTGTAGATGACACCCATCACAGTAAGAATGAAATCACAAGTTTTTCAGCTGGGAGACATTAAATAAAGCAAACCAATTATCCCCTTGTGCCCAAATATGCACTGGGGAAACATACACAGGCTGCAATACAGTGCAATGAACAGTTCATCAGCCAGTCCCTTCAGATCCCCTCACCACCCAGCAATAAGCTCCTGTCACCCATAGCTTTGTACCTGTCCTAAAGGCACAGTTTGTCCCTGTTCTCCTATGGAAGTTTGGTCTGGCTGTCCCTCCACAGCTTTGCCCCAGCTGGGCAGGGCGGCGGGCCCAAGGCAGCCCTGAGCTCTGGCAGATTCCCTGACTGCTTTCAAGCCCATCCGCCCTCTGGATTGCCAGTTCAGGCATTCGGAAACCATAAGCCAGGCCCCATCCAAACCAGCCAACAGCTGCTCAGTGCACAACACCGAAGAGTGACAGACCCACCTTCACAAAGCTCTGGCTCTCCTGAGGGAACACACGTTGCATTTTAAGAGTCTGCTTATCCCTCAGCATCAGTAGATTCTCGCTGCTTTTGCGTACTTAAGCATCAGAAACAAGAGATAGAGGGCAACCTCAAAGCTGCGAGGTTTGTTCTCTGGTCAGGAAAGGGAAAAAGGGATGGCAGGTCTCCTGAGAATGTTTCTATCCATGCCTTCAGGAGGAAAGGAGGTTGAAAGAAAAGGTTTCATCCCAGGGCAGACATGAAGAAACCTCTGGGGAGAGGGGCTGGAACACATGTAGGTCCCTGTTTTGCTTTGGTCACCAAGGAGGCAGCACTGCCAAATCTCTCTGGACTGGGCCAGGTGAGCTGGGAATAGGTTCTCTTCCCCAGAACACTGGGTAACGATGGATCAAATTAAGTCTGATCTGGCAGGTGTCCAGTGGGTCTCCTGATAGGTGTAGCTAGAAACATATTTAACTGTAGACATGACATTAGAAATTTGAGAAAGAGGCCTATTAGTTGATAAAGTCCAATACAGGTAAAGGAAAACCTCCTCCCTTCCAACCTCTTCAACCTTATAATTGAGAAAATTTGATTGGGAGAGTAAGGTGGGGAGTTGGGAGTAATCCTCCCAAATTGAACAGAAACAACTGTGGAAAAATCACCTGTACTGTAAAAATTATTGCTGGAACATTCCCAGATCCTTATGTTAATAAAAATAAGACATAATTCAGCCCCACCTCTCACTGCACTTATATGCCAGGGATAATATGGCACAAAACCTGCCCAACAGCAATCTTAAAGGGTTTATAAAAAACAGATCCTATCAGAAACACCAAACTGATCAAACAGCTTACAAGGACCAGACACAGAAATCTTCAAATATTTATTTCAAGCAATTAGTCTCCCAGTGAGCACAGCACAAAATATGACACCCAGCCAAGACAACTGAACTGACTGACTTACCTTTCATGGCAGTACAGTAACTTGCTAACAATTTTGTTTTCGTGTTCAGTCATTCATTTATCTGAGTAAAATGAATTTCTGTAGTCCTAGATTCCTGCTTCCCATTTTTAGGGCATATTATGCAATTCTCTTAATATGGTCTTTTTATGGATTTGCCTAAAGCAAATATTTTTGCATTAAGAAGGGCAGAAAACAGAATACTAAAAAACCATAGACAGAATAAGTTTTGTTAGGTTAATATCTCAATGGCTTATGCTGCCTAGGTTTTTCTTTTTTTTTTTTTCTTTTCTAGTTATAAAACTGAACAGCCATGTAATCCAAAGCTGAGTTGTTTGGGATTTTATTATTAAGCCCCATTTCCCCAGAGATTCACCAGAGCTATCAACCCAGTGCCATACCTTGCAGTTACCAGTAGCATCTGGCTGTTGTGCACTGAACAGCATCTAAGGAAAAGCAGCACGAGCACAAAGCCATTACAGTCCCAGCTAAAAGACATACCCAGCTTTTAAATTTGAAGAAAGGTAAGCCATTGAAGAACCACAGACCCCACAACAGTTCCCCAGGCTGGAGTGTGTGCCTTTGCGTGTCCGAGTATGCAAACAGAGTTGTTCTGTTTGGCAGCAGGCGAAGTACCCACCTCCCCTATTAGACTGGGCTACGTGATGCACTGGAGTGTGGTGTAAACACTCCTGAGCAGCTGTCAGCCACGGCTACTGGGGGACTAAACGCAGCTCAGCCAGAACAGCCCTGCACTGCACTAATGAGCTTTGAAAAGAGGCACTGCACTAATGTAGGTATGGTGGTTCTACGCTGCAGCTCACACCTCCGGTTGTGTCCGGGCAGGCGGCTGCGGGGCGGCTTCGATGTGCTGCTCTGTGCTAGGCAGCCACGTGCTACGCCTGCGAGTTCCCCTTCGCGCCGAACAGGCGAGAGGACAGTGGGTGGCCGGGACTCTGCTAAGAAACACTTGGGAGCCTCCCAAGCTGAATGCAGAGTTGCAGGGAGGGAGCTCTGTAGGGATGCTCACTGCCTGCTCCTGAGACATCCAGCTCTGAGCTGTCAGTAGGTGGAAGAGATTAAGAAAACAAGGTCACGCATCGCCTCCGCACTCGGGCAGCAGGACCAGGGGTGGTGTCCGCTGGTTCTGCAGCTGGAAGGAAAGATCAGGCAAGCTTGCTTGAACACCAGCCTGCATGAGGCCTTGAGCGCTGAGCACTATGGAAGCTTCTGTTCGTGCTATGCCAACCTTAAGCGACTGATATTATTGCTGGTTTCTTGAGCACTGCGTTCACTCATAAATTTTAAATGGAAGGGAAGAGTATGACCATGAACATCTGCTTTTGGCTATGTGACTAAAAAATGTTCAAGACTTTTTAATAACCACGTGAGTGTGTGCATGTGTGTTGTGAGTACTGGCATGGTTAAGCACAGAAAGAAAACACAGAAGACCTTAACTGTGTTTTGAAAACACTTCAGATAACAAATGACTTCGCTGCAATTACAGAGAGGCAAAAGCAAAAGCTGCAGACACCAAAGTAACCTTGCACAGAGAGGTGTAAGAAACTAGCCATGTAGGTGAGCACCCATCATACAGCCATGCCCTCCCCTCCTCAGTTTTGTTGGCGCATTTTAAGCTCGGGGTATTAGCTCCCTTACATCTGCAGTTATGTGGCTATGCCTGTACTCGAGTCCCATTATATCACAACATGATTTAGAGACTAGTTTTTTTCTTTTAAAGTAATTCACTCTTGAACAGCTGTGATGTGGATTAATTGGGGAATTTTGCATTTCTGGCGCAATCTGCTCCCCAGAAGTGCCACTGAAATAAAAATTTAAAGCATTGTCTTGCTGTTCCTCTAATCCTGTAGCGGAATTCTGCAGGTGCAGAGATGTATCCTCAGAACTGGAAGGATGAAATTTTAGTGAACTTGCTGCAGTACTTGCCTCAGTATCCATGTTCTTTTCTAGCACTGAAAATACCATTCAGAATAAAAATATCTGAAACATTTTTTTAAATAATGAAATCAAATTTACCAAGGTAAGTCTATTACAAAACCAAAATCCTGTGGTTTTGAAAGACAACTGTTTCCCAAGAATTCAGCCAGAGCCACACACACAACTGGAAAAATTTCATCCAAATCGTGAATGTTTTGGCAAAGTTCAAAGTCACTGGAACACAGGATTTTTTTTAAATGGGAAATGTAAGACAACTTCAAGCATACCTGCTAGCTGTGTCTATAACAATCTATTTTTATTTTCATTAGAATATAAGCCTTCATATTTTTGTAGAAAGGTATTCAACTTCATTGTTACTACTCCTGATTAATAAATTCTGATAGCATTTTAATTTCTAAAAGTGAGTTAATACAATACAATTTTAATTGTTGGCATTTTATTTCATATGATAAGCATACGTCTCAACAGCTTTAAGTCATGACTGAAAAAAACCCAAACATCCAGTTGGTCTTGTCCACAGATCTCCATTAGATAAACTAGACATTGGTTTCTCCTGTCAGCTTCCTAAACGTTATTAAAAGGCCTTTGCAGTATGGATCTTAAAACTCAATACTTGCAAGAGCCTTTGATGTAGCACCCTACATTCATTCTTCCACTGCTGAAGGGAGTGAAGGAGAGAAAATCCTCCCTTCTCAGAAATACTATGAGTGAAATTCTAACACTAATTCTCTTTAATGGGCTATACTATAGTGGACTATACTTTAATGGATGATATTTTAGTGGCCTTCCTCATATCCATTATTTACACATGAACAATGTTCTCACACACAACACTTACGCTGTAGTTAATGAAACTATTCAAAAAAGCAGGGAAACTCTTGTCTAAGAGGAGTCTTCAGAATCATGATCTTATTAGAAAGGATCCTTATTCTTTACTGCCCTGATCCCACGGCACCAATGGGAATTCTTCCCCTGGCCAAGCAGCAACAAGTGAAAATACAAAGTAACTTCCTAACATCATCTCATATATGGCCTCAAATGTGAGCTCAGTAAGAGGTAGTGAGATTTTATTTTTCCATCACTGAAACAATTTCTTAGACTCAAAAAGTATTTTGAATGTTAGATGTTTAACAATTATAACTCTATTAAAACAGATTTGAGCCTATAATAACCAGATGATGCAAATAATTATCAGATTATGCAAAATTGTATTTGCAGGATATGATCCTGCTTTGTTTCATCACACAAATCATTAACAGAAGGACAGAAGGCTTACATTTACGTTTACATTTAATCAGACAGAAAGTACAAATAGACAAATACTAAAAATACAAGTAATGAAGTTCAACAGGATCAGTTTGGGTATATTTTGTAAGGTTTCCAACCTAAACTAGAAGAAGCTTTTGAAGATTTATTGTGGGTAGTTTGCCTACTTTTTAAAGTGTTCTGTTGTGGCAGGCTGGATAGTTCAGGGGATTATTAATGGGATACACAGCCCTACCTTCCAAGGTAGCTAGTTTAATCTAGCTCAGGTCAATACTGACAACTATTCTGTAGTATTTTTGAAATGAGGAGGCGGTTCTGGAGCACTTCTTCTCTTAAGAGGACAGGTTCAATGCACAAAAGTGGCACTAATTTGCACCTCAGGCAGTGCACTTCATCAAAGAGACTGAGGAATTAATGGGATATAGGTTTATATCATCACAAAACACTCAGGATGTTTCTCCATGCCCTTCATTTCCCTTTCTGTGAGATGAGCTGCTCTGTTAAAAAGACACAGTTCTCCTATATCCTCAGATTTTTCTAATTCATTGCAACCCCTACAAGAAAAATCTTGAAGGTGCCCTATGCTACCAAATTTTAACATCCTTTAGTGGGCCTCAAGAGAGAGATTAGAAGGTTTCACCTAGAAAAACATCTTGAGAGTGCTATCTGAAGAGAATCTTGATTGATGGTGGTTGGCAGCAAATATTTCTCTGAGTGCGTAACAGTTTTGTTAATAGATCTGGACTGAGCTGAGGCAAGTAGAAAACAGACCAAGTGAGGGATGCTTTTTGTGATCTAACTACTCAGATGAATCTAATACTCGCAAGCATCAGCTTTGTCTTACTACCAAGTTTCTCTGTCAATACGTTGTCATCAAGTTTCCAGAGAGGAAGCATTCCAGAAAAAAGCATCTGTGCGCATGTGTCAACTACAGCAGCAATATGGCTTCTTGTGTTACTCCTACGTCCAGAGCAGGGGGTGGAAAGACAGAACTAAGACAGCATTACGAGAGATGAGGGATGAGTATAATGCAGACTGTCTCTCCTGTCTATGAATGAATGGATATCGTATACTCAGGCTGCACATGCACACCAGCACTGACACTGCGCTAATGTATTGAGCTGTCCCAGCAAGAAGTGAATGTAAGGGGTTGAAGAGATGCCATGTTCAGTGGCCAAGGTGGGATTAGCCTCTCCAGTGTTTGGGAACAGCACCCTTAAAGGGATCTGGCATATCACTATGCTGCTCAGACTCAGTGACCACTTGAACAGCACAGGACCCTGCATTTCGGATATGCTGAGCATGGATAAACGTAATTGCACTATGACAGGCTTTGTACATAACAAAGAGCAGCAGATGATGAATGAGGACTTGCAGAGCATATATGAGCAGATGCGTCTCACTGGCTTGGAGATTATTATTTGGAGTTGCAGCTTTGCCAGTTGCTCTCTTTAAATGTTCATGACATACCAGAGTCCAGTCCCCTATTACACTGACATGAGCCAGCATGACTTGTATTTTAGGGGCTGTCCCTGTGATGTGGACCCAGGGTGACCAGTTTAGCTCCCAAAGAAGAGAGCTCTCTCATTAAGGGCACTTACCAAAGAGTTGTACTGCTACTACATCACAACATTGTACCTGAGCCATCAGCCTGAAGGTGAACAGCCTCTGCTTCATTAATGATTCCTAAGTATCCCCATTAAGCTGTTTTCTGGGTACAGACCAGGTGTCTTTTTTATCTAAACCTTTTCAGTTGAGCCTGTAACAATCTGAATTTCTCTTCTGCAAATAACTATGACAGGATCCTTAGGAATAACCAGGAAATCTTAATCAAAAATAATAGGGGCTAGGCCAACAGTTGATGAAAGCATGACCTTGCAAATAGTTGCAAGAATTTGTCAAGGTAATTAAGTTCAAAATCAGTATGAAAAAACGGACAAATACTCCTTATGAATTTGCATTTGACTTCTGAAACTGTATAGAAGAAGTTAGCCCCCTGCAGGAACAGATCCCTAAATTTACCCTCAGAACCAGATAATTACAGTGCATATGTGATTGAAGTGTGCAGAGTAGCATGCTGACACAGAATTCATTATATAATGGTCTTCAAGAATTTCACTCGGGTACATGCAACTGTTAATGCACTACGTTTTCTAGAAGGCAAGCCACTATAAAAAAAAAAAAAAAAAACATTAAACACTGTTGATCAGAAACATTTTGATCAAACCACCTTTTTACATTTGTGCAGACACAAATTTAAGAATGGGTTTTCACAGATACTTGTGATTGCTTTGCTCTCATCCATGCACACTTAATTTATATGCCCACTTATCCAACTCTCTGCACAGATTAGGTACTTACAACTGCAGGTACCTATTTAGATCCTACCTGGTACACGTCTTGCCTGCCATGGAGATAACAAATTTTCATGCACACATTTCAAATCTGAGCATGAATTCAGTACAACTGAATGTTTACATGCATGTGGTAATGCATATCTATGCTTGAATTAGAGGCAACTTGAGGCTTCTGAAAATGTCAATGTGGAAAAATAAAGTAGTACCATGTAATGCAGTATTTAGCAAATTACTGCCCTGAACACCTAATTCTGTTTTAAGAAAGACATGAGAGAGGATAATCCTATAATTCTTTAGGACACATGCTGTGTGAACCTATGAAAAAATATTATGCACAACAGTCAGTCTGTTTACTTGTGGCTCACAGAAAGAGCTAAGCACGCAGGAGGGCTCAACCTGAGGTGGGATTATTAGGCCAAGTCCACTGATTAGAACTACAATTTGGTGTGAAATAGTACAAAGTACAGACTAAAATAAACATTTGAACTCCTGTTGATTTTGGAGGCAAGGAACTGAAATGGCTGACAGCACCTCATGTTCTGGAACCCAATAGCAAGTTGAAAATACTATAGAGTAGACGGTTTGAGGGTAACTTAGAGACCTATTATTCAGGTAAGACAGCTGATTAGAAGTAACAGCGATACAAATTAAGTAGGAGATAAAGGGTGTGATTTATTTCCAGTATTTGATTACTAATGCACAATGAAGACTATAACTAAAATGAGCAGACAAATTAAAAGCAGAACAAAAATATATTTATGTTCAGATGATTTTTTTGTTTTGTTTTGTTAATTAATATATGTTAGCAAATTTGGTTAAGAGACTATTTCATTTCATGTAGTCAAACTTGGTTTGACTGCTTGAAAAATTTTGGCACGCCATGGAAAAGATTCCAACTTTTAGGTCTTCAACAGTATGCTATTTTCACGTCTATGCTGCCTTGTCACCAATGTATGATTTAGAATGATTACTTAGTATTGTATTCTAATTTCCACTGGACTGTTCTGTATTTCATTTGCTGTTGGTCACAAGGAAGAAACTGTTCCTAATAAATCGTCTTTATTATTACTGAAGTGCTTTTGATCATATCTGCCACACGAGAACTGCGAGCCTGAGAAGTTAACTTTTTAAGAATATTAGTTTATGGGTTACACAGAAATATCAAAGAATTAAGTATACATATGTAAGGAGTAACTGATAATTATAATGTACACAATAACTGATAATTGCAATGTACACAACTGTGAAGTTATTCTATTTTTACAAGTGTATAAACAAAAGCAGAATCTGATTAGGTCATGTGATTGCATCTTTAGACTCAAATGACTTTATATGCATAAACATACTTCATGTACTTGGGTTTGCTGTTAGCAGAGGAAGGCAATGTATCCTCTTTAATCAAGGATAAGGAAGCAGGGTTGCATCAGACTTTCTTCCCAAATCAAAATACAGACCTACTCCAACATCTTAATTGCACCCCAGTATAGGCAAAACCCCCAGCCTTTTCCCCCTTTCCCACTGCAGCTTCCAAGATAGCCAAGCCAATGATGGCATGGTGACTCCTCCTGTGTCGTACAGGCTCAACATCCCTCCTGCTCAGTCTTGTGCAGTCTTTTTTTCCCCCTGAATCTGCATTTAAATAATACATCATTAGAGGAAATATATTTCATACCAGAATAAGTCTATGAGGCAGCTGAATGCCCAAAGATTACAGAACAGATCTGCAAAAAGAAAGAACAACAAAACCAAAACCAACCCAGATAGGAAAAGAATCTAATCAAGACTAAGGTGAACTGGAAGTAAGGTTTCAGAGATGGAGTAGATATCAGAATCACAGAATGGTTTGTATTGGAAGGGACCTTAAAGACCATCTAGTTCCAACCCCCCTGCCATGGGCAGGGACACCTTCCACTAGACCAGGTTGCTCCAAGCCTCATCCAGCCTGGCCTTGAACACTTCCAGGGATGGGGCATCCACAGCTTCTCTGGGCAACCTCTGTCAGTGCCTCCCCACCTTCTCCGGGAAGAACTTCTTCCTGATATCTAATCTAAACCTCCCCACTTTTGATTGAAACACATTACCCCTTGTCCTGTCACTACAGGCCCTTGTAAAAAGTCCCCCCCGGCTTCCTTGTAGCCCCTTCAGGTACTGGAAGGTGTTATAAGGTCTCCCGGGAGCCTTCTCTTCTCCAGGCTGAACAAGTCCAAATCTCTCAGCCTATCTTACATCACATAAACAGGCAGAACTAGTCTTGGTTATTGTTTTTCAAAGGGAAGCTTTAATCCATGATAAAATAGTGTATTTCTTGAATTTCTATGGCTTTCAATAGGGAGGGTTTCCAAGAATACAGGAAGATGTTCTAAAAAGGATCTTTGTGTTTAGAGGTGCTATCCGTGTATGATTTTAAGGGAATCTATCTCTCTAAAATAAGTGTGATTTTCTTTGCTGGCAGTGCAGAGGTGTTTAGACCTGCAGAGGAAAGGTTACAATTCTATGCCAGGAAAAGCAATGTTGCCATGAGACCGAGTGTTAAAGCATGAACAAAGCTGCCACATTCACTTCCACAACTGGCATATTCTGCAAGATGCAGCAAAGTAGAGAATATGGTAAATGCCTTCAAGCTCATTTTCATCCAGTGGGTAACATCGTTATGCTTTCTATTTTTCTGAGCACTGGAGTACTGAAAATCCATACACCTTCCTCTTTAACTCTTTACTATATTCTTCATAATCTTTCAGCTAAAACCAGCAACAAAGCAATCCAAACCCTTGAAACTACTAAGAAATAGACAACCGCACATGTGCACAAAGCTCTTGAGGCTTGCAGCGAACTCCTCAGGGCCTACCACAATAGGGCAGTGTCTTCTGCCTACTACCCAATTCTTATCTTTAAAAATATTTTGGAATGAAAGCTAATCAGACAGAGCTGTAAGCATAAGACTGAACTTTAATCAACACTTTGCTGTAGTAGTAGACAAAATACAATCAACCTCTTGCCCCAAACAACAGAAAAAGTTTGGTGTGTCCTAGGAAATAGATAGCTAATGTATGCAAACGACCTCTTCATCATTAAGAAGTGCAAAACAGTCCAGAAGTCTCTGCAACAAGCAGATTGCAAAAGCCAACAAGGGTGACAGCAAATCAGAGAATGAGAGCACAGTTTGAATTCAGTAGTCATCCATGAAGTCTACTCTACCCACTCATATACCAAAGGAGTCATAAATATACTGGGGAACAAAGATTTTGGGAAAAGACTCAGGTGGGCAGGCTCACAACCCTACTCCAGGATCTGGGACCATCTCTCCAACCTCTGGGGATTTCAGGGAACAGGATAAGATATAAGGCAAACCTAATGATCTGCAGCAGGACTGTGCACAGCGTATCAGGGTCCCTCTCTGGGAGTGAGACTTCTACCCCACAGAGCGAGGAGGTTGAACAACAAATGTTACGTTGTCCCCTGACTTCTCACCCCCCACTGCATCATTTCCCCAGAGGATGGAGAAGGCATGCAATTCATAAAATCGTATGCATCTGCGATTAGAATGCTTTGCTAACCAAAATTATTTAGCCTCCACAGTCATTTGTCTTCAACCGTCATACTACAAAACAAAAGCATCAATAACTGCTTCAATCATTGTGTTTAAAAATACATTTCAGTTATAAAAGCCTTGTGAAATCCTTTTGCTTCCCTAGAAAATAACAATTATTTCCAAAAAATATTTTCAAGAATTGATAAAGATTTTGTTTGTTAGATTTTGACCTGTTCTGGCAACGGCTGAGCTATTTTCATACTTTAGAGAGAAACATCTCTGTATTGACAACCATATCAATTATCTGAGATGGTGCCAGTATTTACTTCAGTTTTCTTCATGTATCTCTGTCGATATACTTTTTGTGGATAACGTAGTGCAATAACATAGTTTATAACAGTGAAATATTTACTGTTTCTAGAGCACTCAAAACCACACTGTGGTTTTCAGAATAAAGAAAGGCTTTGAGGTGATAGCCGCACTCAAGTTAACTGTAATTCACTGGGGTTTTAAGGTCAGAAGTACTTTTTCATTAAGATCCTGTGGAATAGCTAGTACAATGGGATTCAGGTCTATAAGTAGGACTTCTGCAAGCTATTCCAGGTAAAATAAAAAAGTACTAATGATTTCAAGGATTATATTCTTATTCTCTGTCCCATCAGAAACCTGGTGGCACCATGGCTTTTACCTCCACTTGCTTTACAACAGGGTCAGCCTACTCACATAACCAGAGTTACTTCCACTTGAACAAGTATAAATGAAAGCAGAGTCATGCCTACAACCTAATATTTGCTAACAGCAAACAATGTGTCTTAAACAAAGCACTTTGTCAAGTCTCGTAAACACACAATATATTATGAACTATACTTCCAAAGAAAATATGATTAAACATCTACCATCACAATGTAATGACCGAGAATTTTTATTATTAGTAGTTATGTCTTAAAATTAAATTATGGTACTGTGTTTTATGGCGCGTTTTTGCAGGCTATAGTGAGCTATCTGTTTTAAAAAGGGAAATACATGATGGACTAGATATTTGATTGAGAACTAAAGTTGGCTGACACCAGGAATACCCTTAATATGATGGAGAACCACATGAAGTAATAACATGGGCTATGAATAGTTTGATTTGGCTTATCTGATGTGACACAATATTCTGATTCTGATTTATTCTAGCACTTTGTATTTTTGTGGGTATTCCTAAAAGAGGATACTGTTGTGAAACAGAAACTACTGTGGCTTAGGGGAATACTGCAAATGCTACATCTGCTTTTATTAACAATAATTTGCAAAATTCTTTCTGAGGATAAGAACTATAATCTGTCTGTAGAAATTTCAATTTTCTGTAAAGGTGTGTAGTACATTTTAATAATGTTGTATTTTTGTAAGTCATTAAATTGGTTTTTAGTAACCTCATACTCATTTTCAATTGAACAATTATTAAACTATAAAACAAAATTGCATGATTCCTCAAACTGTAGTCTGGAGTTTTACAGTCTGCTATAAAGTGCTGTATTATCATAATACACTAAAGATGCTCAGACTATTAAAACCTTTTTTTTTAATGAACTGTAAAATATTTTATCATTGATGAAATAATTTTCAAGTATTAAGCTCTCCAGCAGTATACATGCACAAAATTAGAGTATACTGAAAAGTATGCTAATCAAAAAACCCCCAGAATTTAAACTGTAATTCTAATATGCAAAATAAGACCTTTTGCCATCTTTCAGCAGCCGAAGTTTATTACACCTGACTTCCAACATTAAAAATGTTTCACCAGAGTACTGATATAAGGTCCAGTCTTACATGCCGAAGGGACTGAAGATTAACCACTGTACTGCGCAACTCTGATGATGAGAGGTGTGCTGACTTACACCATTGGAGAGTTTTAGCATGAATTTTACTCCACACATCATGACTGATCTTGCATGGGGGTCTGATGTTCAACTAAGAAATTCAACCAAAGCCGGTAAATGAGAACAGTTTTCTACTGACTACTGATGGGTGATGTTTCATAGCAATACTGACACTAATAGGATACACCTGAGGCTGTAGGATATGATACTTGGCTAGATCCTCAAATTGTTCCTCTGATGTTCAAAAGAGAGGAGAAAGACTCTCTGTAGTTAGAAATTAATCAGCTATATTAATCAGATCTTTAACTTCAAAAAAGATCTCTCTTGTGTGGTCCTGAAATTCTTTGGCAAAGACGATGAACTATCCAAGTGCAACCTTGCCCTGAGTGGGATAAGTCTACATGAACATACCATGAGTACATATGGATGTATATGTTCACTGCAAAGCAGCCTTTTCACACTCAAGTCCACTGCACAGTAATGCACACACTGAGACTGCCACACAGACTGAAAACCCAAACCTGTCCCTCACTCATGGTGACCTGGCCTTCTCTGGTTCTGTCTGAAAGGTGCAAGAGTCACGCAGTGAATGAGTAAAGTTCTCAGGGAATTTTATACATTCACTTTTTTTGAGGATTCACTTCAGCATGGTGCTAAAGCAAAGATTAACTTCACTGAAATCCATCGACAAAACTGTCTCTGTTTTGGTAAAACACAGAATTTTTTTCAATGCTTCCCAATGTAAATGATTAACTTTAAACTATCCCTGGTTGTCAGATTTTAATCTGAACATGCAAAGCACACAAGACTTCTTTAGGCTGAACAGAATTGCTACGGAAGCCAATTAAAGATGTTGCTTTTTCAGAAGAAAAGCTGCCAAAACCAGCAGGCTGACCCCATTATGTCAGCTAATCCCTGAAATACAGGAGGTAAATTTAAATCTTTTCATTCGAAACATTTAGTCAATATTCTTTTTTCAGCACTGAGAGTTTTATATTCCTGTACATCTTTTGCCAAACACTTTCTGTGTAGTTGCAATGCCCAGAGTAAGAGGTCCAAACATGACTTCTGGGGGACAGAGCAGGCGGAGCATCAGAAAGGACAATGCTGGCTTATCACAAACTGAAAAGGAAACAGAAAGTTCACAGACCATATGAAGGGACAGTGAAAAGAGGGTGCCAGGCATATGGGTGAGTTAATACTGGTGCTCAGGGGATAAATCAAGTTCCCTTTGTCTCGTACTATCCTCACACCAACACCACACCTACATACTGCCCATGTTTCCTGCTTATGCTCACTCACCACCCCATTACGAGCCTGTGAAACTCCACACCTGCTGTGTCTTGATCCTCAGAAGCTTTTAACCCTCTCCAAACACCTACACAATGCTTTATAATAATAATATTTAGCACACGGGAAGATACATTAAATAATTGTAGACAGTACTTCAAACAGATTAGCAGATCCTTACACAGTGCTGAAGACCTGCAACAGACAGACCTACAAGCGAAAAGCAGTCATTTTCAGTCTGTGAGTCACGTTTAAGTCCTAATGTCCTCAGAGAACTGTAATCTCCTGGTTTTGTCCTAAGACTTGCTATAATAGTTATTTCTTAAAGTCAAGTTTAGGTGGAATTACGTGAATTTGTAGAACAGCTTGCAATATGACCCACGTCTGTTCTAAACACCCATTAATCTTACATGCAAATAGAACTAATTCACATATCTAAGTATCTATATTTCTCTTTTCCTCCTTGTTCCCCACAAAATGTTTGAGGTTTTTAATTCTTATGTCTCTTTTTTTTTTTAAATTTTGCTGCTGAGACTACAAAGACATTCACATACTGAACTCAACTGAGGAGCATTTGCCTTCAGTCTGAAGGGCTCAATTACACTAAAATGTCCACTACTCACACTTCTTCAAAAGCACAAAAACCTTAAATTCATTCTGAATGCTGAACTAAGATTAATTAGAGCAAGACATTTATATCAAATGTGGGAAAACAACGTATAGAACTATCTAGGGAGTTGGTAGATTTCAATGAATAAGTTTACACTTAATGTCCTTAACCATCTTGATTTTGATCATTTTTGTCTTGTGTATTTTTATTTATCTATGATGATGATGTAACAACAATTGGTCTAATCTAGTCTAGTCTGTCATTTGAAGCTTATTTCATTATCATCTTCCAGTTCCATGCTTCACTCCTATATGCAGAAGCAGCATTTTACTTGAGGAATACATGGTGTGAGTACACAGCCCAACTCATTCCTTTGTCCCTTTCAAATAATCCAACATGACGGTTTAAGCAGTGGTGCTAGAACATGAGACTGAAAGGCCATAACCATTTTTTGATTGATGGTACTGAACACTATTTACGATTGAGAATGAAGGATAAACAAATAGGTCAGTTAAATAGAAAATGTTAGAGCAAAGCCATCAGAAAAAAAGATAAGGATGGCAATTACTTAATAAAATATGCCTCTATGAGGAGCGCACTTGGCATTCATCTTCTGTTTTGTTGACAATATTCTATAAATTATTTTTATGTGTTTCTGAGGATCCTTTGGAAGAAGTCAGGCACCTCAAAAAATACTTGAATTTAGCATTTTACATAATACTAACCACTATTTATGCTCTGTGTTTACCAAACTTTGTTAGAAGCCAGATTTATAGAAGATTCTGTAGAATGCTTGTCAAAGTTAAGCATCTTCCTGGCAAAGATGGAGTGCTGATTTAAAGTAGGGTTAGAAAAAAGCATGTATTACAGAAATCCACGCATATGTAAATGTAAAATAAGCATATATCAGAAATCAACATTTCTCTGTATCAATGTGAAATAAGAGAATACCACCATAAAGGAGAACTACAAATTCTTGTACCAATGGTAACTTGAAATGAAGAATAATTTCTAAACAGCATCACTGTAACAAAAATTATAAATCCAAAACTTCAACAGGTATTCAAAATAAATATTGAGTACAGGTAAAAGAAAGAGCATCTCAGTTTCTTTAAGCATTCACAACTCTGATTCCCAGGTGCATGTGTGCAGGATAACACAGCACAGCAACAAAACCGTTAGTGCATTCTTGCTTTTCATACAACCATTATGAACAAGTCAGAAAAAAAAATGTATCAAAAATTGCTCAGCCAGTGACACTGTTGGCAGATTGGGTTAGTGACCTGTATTTTACAACCCCAAGAGGTTAGTATTTGTTCATTTCTATGGCAATTTATACTAATCAATCACTTCCTGCTCTTTCTTCCCTCGCTGTATTTATTTCCATGGCAATTTATACTAATCAATCACTTCCTGCTCTTTCTTCCTTCTCTGCATTTTTAAACCCACTAACGAGGATATGCAGCATCACAATGATCATTTCCTTATCCCCTCTCTGCCATTGTCTTTTTGTGCTGAGACTAATGCTTTAAATTCCACTTTTCACAGTGTTTAGGCTATACTGCCTTGTTGAAACCTTTCAGCTCAACTGCTAAGTGTATAACAAAGCCCTTCAGATTGCTTTTGGTCGCACTAGTCCATGTTTTGAAAATACTACAAAGGCATATCTTTCATGGGAGGAGAGCCTTGGAATGAATACGCTTCTCCAAGTGTGATATGAATGCCTCCAGTTCTTTTGTAAGATCTGCATTGAGGTTTCAGTCTCACATGCAAAGTGGCACCATACTGTCCAACAAACACAGGTTTCTTTTTTAAAAAGTGTGGGCTTGTTTTGGCTCTATTTGTAAGTTATTTTTTTGAAAAATGCTTTAAAACATGAGAGCTTTGTTCTTCGTGTTTTGGTTCTGACACAAGGAAGTAGTGAGCACCAGAATGTTGTATTTCACAAGAATAAAACTGCTTGATTCACAGAACTTCAGTGACCTTTTAGTGCAGACATCTATAGTTTCTACAGAACAGGAGAGATCATTTATTTCAAGGAAGCTGTTTTCCAAAAATTGTATCAAGTATATCAGGGGTACACTTGCAGTCATAACATAGCTTAAACCCAGTGCTGATAAACTCATGTGGGACAACTTCAAAATGCCAGAGTACAGGAGTAAGGACAGGGAAGATTTTAATTCATTTTCAAAACACTGGAACATCTATTCAGACTTGAGGAACATTTGCAAATCAAACTGAATCCAATGGGATTGTGATCACTTGCCACTTCTTCACTTCATTATTTATCATGTCTACTTTGGTAGCATCTGGAGGCCTTACTCCGTAGGGGACTGTACAAACACTAAAGGAAAATGTGGTCTCTCCCATAAAACAAATCTTTAATATAACATGAAGTGTATTAATAATATCCCATCAAGGACTTGCTTTAAATGCAAGATATTCCAAGTTCCAGGTTTAAAAGGTTGCGTTTCTTTTTAGCATAGTCTATTTGGTAAAAGGACTACTCCATATAGAATGGCTGCAACTATCTCCCTTCATCCATAACTTACGAAGATTGACTAATAATGAATGCACAAATAAATAAAAAAAACCCCCAGAATTAAACCAGAAGGACCCAAACTCAACACCATCTACCATTAAACCCATATACTTTGTGACTGTAAGGTCGCTAAAATTGTTAATTCATATGCAATTTGCCAATGCAAAATAAATGGAGAATCTAGAAAAGGATGAAGATCAGAGAATGGTGCAGGAAAGATTAAGAAGTAAAATATACTGCCAAGGGATACAAGCTGTCCACTTTAGTGAATACAGAAACTTTTATAGAGTTTAATAGGAAGAATACAAAATCAATTTTTTATAAGTGAAATGTGAATGCTACAAGTGTAGAAGATTTTGGGAGTCCAGAAAAAAATAAATCTTAATATCAGGTAAGACCTAAAACATGGACACTTTCATTTGTATCAAATAGCAGTTTTCCTCCTTCATCATCAAAAATAAACAGACAAAGCTGATCTATTCCTGACCTAATTTTGCATTTAAACCACCACAAATTTTTCTAACCCAAGATTATAATCTGGCCTAAGGATGTTTCAGATTACATTTCCTGTTACCTCTTTGCTGCTTGATTTTGCAGTTGTTTCCTGCCCAAGTTCTTCAAACATTTTAAGAGCTACATATACTGCCTTCAGCAAGCGATGAGCCTCTTTAAATCCAGAATCAATGACAGACCTTGAATAGCCTAATTGAAGTGTCAAAGAAAATCGCTACGGCCATTGGCCAAAATCATATCATGACCTTGACCCAAGTTCAGGAAAGCACCCGATCCAAAATACCTTCTGTCTCTGTCCAGATTCTTCACTATGTAGTTTGTAGCACCACTTATTCTCTAATAACCAGACCTAGTCAGCCAAAAAAACTCTTAAGTTTACAGTCAATAACATAAGAAAGAAGGCAGGAGGACATGCTAGATGACATTAAGAGCTCCTTCTGAATTTTGATTACTCAGGGGATTAATTTAATCTGACATATCCTGGCAGAATTTGGAGAGTGCCACATTCATATCCAAACCTGTGATAACAAATTAAATACTATTCCCTGTTCCTGAATCAGAGAAGCAATAAAATTCACTTTGAAATATGCATATTTCTGATCTAAAATAAGAGTGTCTGATATTTTACAATATATCTGGCTTGTAACTACAACATAGGAATGAACACAAATTCCAATTTAAGCAGGCACTTATTTATGCAGCAGGAGACCATTCTGTATACATATCTATGAAAAACTTTATTTACTCACTTCCAACAAGTACAAGACTCTCTTACCTGCAGGTTTGCACATGCTGGTGAATCGTTGTGGGTGGGTATTTCATTGTTGGTGGTCTCTGAACCTGTGTTTTTAACTCTGGAAGCTGTTGTAGTTGTGGCTGTAGTGGTCTGTACTGGTAAGATTGGCTGCCACACATTCACATCAGTACCATTGCCGAAGGCCTGAATTGCATTTTCTGTAAAAATAAATTACAGGCAATCTTCAGTTTCTAAACAAATGGCAGAAAGCAGAACTGACTTTTTAATCATTATTATTGGTAGTAGTATTCTTCCATTGAAAATGTGTATTTATAGAAACTCAATTTTTAGGCTGAAAAATGTGTCAATTTTGAATGTATCAGAAACATGAACTGAGAGTCTGGGGTCAGATAATTATCTGGTGCAGTCTCTTCACTGTAATGTTCCTAGTAATTCTTGACAGAAGCTCTAGACTTACTGCAATCATATTTGTTGCCATCCAAAAGCTTAAAAAAAAAAAAAAAAAAAACCAACAAAAAAACACCTTTCAAGATTTAAAATACAGTTTGAATGTTATGTCCTAATTCAGGCAGGTGATGTTACATAAGCAAACTAAAAACAGAGAGCAGGCAAAATATTAGTTTATTTCTACAACTTTGTGTAGTAAAACTAATATGCCTGTAACTACAAAATGGTTTAACTAAAACAATTTTTCCTTACAGTTTTCAACCAGAATCGACATAATTAGGTGAGGGAAGCATTCTTAAACTAAACTTTAGCATATAAAAGTTAAAAAGCTTATCAGAGTTTCATGGGATTAAAGAGTATGTTTATGGCATGAGTAAATTGGTTGGGGTTCTTTACAAACAAATAGAAAAACAGTTTTTAATCAGGTCTTTGGGGATTCAACATGATTTAGGGATTTCTTATTTCAAATTCTTTGTTCAAGAAATCAAACAATTTCACTGGGGACTAATATGTGGAAGTTATTAATACTTCTCAGTGGCATTCCTTGCCTTATAAAATAATTTACATTTAATTCTCATCTGAAAAAAATGTATTTTATTCTGATATTAGTTCTTAGAACACTAACATGTAAGGGCATGAAATTGCAAAAGGCACCACAATCAGTTAGGTTGATGGAGACAAAGAAGGAAGAGTGGAATTATATCCTTCATGGTTTTACCTGAATAAGGCAATATATAAAGCAATATTTTCCTATGATTTCCTAAATTAACAGTAACTCACTGTTTCCATTACTGCAAGAAGGATCACAAAAATACATGCAATCCTGCCAGTATTGCCACCACTGTAATATTACTAAGAAACCTGCATCTTCCAATAAGGAGGATAAAAGTATAAGCAAGCTAATACACAGCTCCACGTTTTAATGTGGAATATTTTTTATTTGGGGCTTACTGATTTGGATTTTTAGCTTTCTTGAGAATGGGTCAGTTACACAGTTCTGCAGGACAATACCCCAAATCACTGATTTATTTTACAGTTCGAAGGGGAAGTATACTTTAGCAAAACAGACTAGCTAGAAAATTCCTAGTTTCATCTCATTGTGAAAAAGTGATTTTTGTTTTGTCTAAAAAAGTCTCATCCAATAAATAAACGGCATTTTCTCCAGGCACTGGAAGGCCCATTAATGATAATTACAATTAAAAAAAATAATAATTGGAACATTTCCTATTCTCTGTAAGAGAACAAACTTTGCATTAAACCAGAAACATCTTCAATTTCTTCATGAAGAAGACATCTCTTACAGCTAGGAGGACTATAATTTGTCTCACAGTAACCTCTGATGTCTTTGATTTGTCTTCATTAATGCTTTTATGCTGATAGCAAAAGAAAGGGTGAGGGGTTGCTCTGTCTTTATGTTCTAAAAGGAACATGTAACATTTCTAGCAATTAGTACATTCAGAAAGGAATAAAACCTGATGTTTTACTGTATATATAAATGGCAGCCCTATTAGGTTTGAAGAAGGTCTGATGATATATTGTTAATTTTTAACCAATCACAGTCTGAATTTTTCCTGGGTTGTTGTTGTTAAATAATCTTGAGTAACTGATTCATTCTCCTAAAGCTTAAGAAATAGTACATCAAATAGTGACTCCTCACTCACTTTTGGTACGCAAAGCTCCCTCTATCTTCACAGCTATGCTGCCTTTTGAGAAGCTAACAATGGAGATTTTCAAACCCTTCACTAAAAGATAAATCAAACCCTGCATTGGGATCTACTCAAGTATATAGGGCTTGATAGGTCAGTCTGGATCATCGAGTTAATTTGCTATTTAAAAAAAAAAACAAAACAAAACAAACAAAACCAATAATGTATGCTTTTCATAAGCCAATGAAATATTACTTTAAAACTGGTATTAATTTTTTACCCTCAGAACTCCTGCTGGAAGCTTATTTCTTAACTTTAGTCTCATGGTTAAAAATTTTCCAATTTCAAACCTAAATATGTATAGTCAATATCTCCCTTTTTGATCTTTTGCCAACATTGAACTCTAGGTTAAGTAATCCTTCTCCCTCCCTGGGCTTGCCCCTCTAACACAATTTCAGAGGGCAATCACATATCCTTTCAAATTCTATTCTGCTAGGCTAGGGAAGCCAAGCCCTTTTGGTCTCCTCATTTATCTGAAATTAAAACTCTGATGCACACTCCACATCATCCAATTACGCTGCTCCAGGCAGACAGGAAATTTGAAAGGAGAACCTGCCAAAATCGACTCCACTGAGCCATTCTAAAATTTATAATAGTCCCTAATTTGGAAGTGAGTTTGACTGGGGGGGGGAAAAAAAAAAAATCAATAATTTAACAAAATCTTTACAATAGGTACCATCCAGACTTGTGTTAAAACCAGGAAGCTGAGATCAAGTAGCCTAAAAAACCTGAAGCTTGGCTATAAATTGCAAGCACAATCCAATTTACACTTACCTACAGCAAATCCTTCACATCATAAACTGCATGTCCTTTTTTATATGAAGTTCTTAAATTATATAGAAGACCCTCAGGTGTTGCAATTTTTTGGTACAGATGCTGCATGACTGTTCAGGTTCAAATATGATCCGTGATGTAAACATATTTCTATACGATATAACTTTGTATTTTGATATTTTTTTCAACATCATCTCATGTTTGCAATCTTGGCCATAAACCACAGTATCAAGCATATTTGCTAATTTGTTTAATTCTTACACCTAGAGCAGAACCATGCTTACAAAGCGCAAAGAGGTGGCTTTGATGTATCATAACGTACTTAAGCAGTAAAGAAATTCCAGAAAACACATTTAAAGACATCTAATTTTGTACTTACTAAGGCAAGTATTGTCCTGGAAGAAATTCAGAAATTTCAGGCATTCATCTATGTCGTTACCGCTGTTGCTGCAGTCACACCACGGGGCAACGCTGAGACTATTTGAGTCTATGTAGTTTGGTGTCATCACTGTGCCTATTAACAAAGAGTAAAGTACAATACCATGAGCATCCCGAAATATTCTTTCCAAACAGCACTTGGTAAGTTGTGTAATCAGAGCTAGATTCACAATTCAAACCCATGCATGTGGAGACCATGGAAGGTCTCCAAGTTCCAGACTTCACAGTTCCTGTCTCCCTTTGCCCTTTGCCACCCAGCCCTGCACTGTACTTCACACCCTAGGTTGTCGGAATGCAACCATTTCAGGGACTGTAAAATGACTCATGAAGTAAAGACCCATTCCCTTCCTCCACCAAGGTTTATATTGCATTCCCACAGAGAGCTGCATCAGCAGAAATGACAGGTGGAAATCTCTGGCAGAGGGGAGGGATGGTCTGGGAGACGGTGGGCAACTCTTAAAAGGGTTTTGCTGCCAAACCAAACATATGTGGAGCATGTCGCTAGAGTTGCAGTCTAAAAATTCAATTTTTCTTCCTTGCTTGTGTTTTTTCTCATTTTTGTTCTAACTGCAAATAAATGGCTGAAACTAGACATCCAGACCTAAGCTTGCTCCTTGAGTCAGCAGCCAGCCTGAAAAAAGTATTCCTGAAACACATGATCAAGGAGAATGCCAGTCATGTTGAGAGAAACCCAAACACATCTTGGAGGAGCATTAACCCCATGGTGCTCGTTAGGGACCTGCCAATGGAGTGGGCTATGGCATTGGAACGACGTGTCCAGGGAGGTGGTGGAGTCACCATCCCTGGAGGTATTTGAGAGATGTGTGGATGTGGCACTTAGGGACATGGTTTAGCGGTGGACTTGGCAGTGCTGGGTTAACGGTTAGACCTGATGATCTTAAAGGTCCTTCCCAACCTAAATGATCCTATGATTCTGTGACAAAACAGTACATTAGATTCTTTGCCGGTAATAAATTATTATAATTCTTGCTGTGTCACTACTTCTGTAAAGTGATTGTTTCCTTAACATTGTCAACAACTTACAACCACAGGTTCACTCTAACTCTATTACAAATTCTTGGGTAAAAATTCTCACATGTATATGTCAACTCAAGGCTACCAAGAATGAAATGAAGCCAAAGAATGCATTTTGTGTCCTAAAAGATATAGAGCAACTGTTCATCACTCATCTGTATCAGGCAACTCTGACGTGATCAGCACTTATTCAAACAAGTAGTCTCACTGAAGGCATCACCCCAGCAGGTCAGATATTTCAAACTTTCCTAAGGATGGAAAAGTTTGAACTTTTGTTTTATTTGCCTGGCCAAAGAGGAAAAATTAATTAAAAAGGGGCAGGTATTCCAGATTTGTACTGATGACAGCTGTTTCAGGAAACACATCCCTCACTTGGTAATCTACAGTTCTAGGACAAGTTGTATATCATGAGGAAATGTGATCACATCCCCTCAAAACTGACATTGAAGTAGCCATTAAGAAGATGGAATAGATGAAGGATTAATATTAGAGACCCAAGGTGTACACTAGCAGAGAAAATCTGGTCCATAGGTCCAGGGTCCAAGAGTCTGCAATAACATACAGGAAAGGACTATCAGACATCAAGCTAAAAAAAGGAACATTAGAAATAACACAAATCACAGAGTGATGTCAAATAGCCTTTCAGTCACCAGGCAGCACTGGGAACTGAACAAATCAACATGCAAACTGCTTCATACAGGACATGGGAGACAAAGGAGAAGAGACTGTAAGGCTGGCTTGAGAGGCAGTAACATACCTGAAAATTAATGCAGTCCCACTGCCAAACTCACAAAAAGCATCTTTTGTCTTGTTTTGGTATGTTCTTCAATTAGAATGCAATGCCATACCTTTATCTATTTCCACTTTTAACAGATAGTTGCAGTAATAATTGCTCAAGTTCTACATGAGATTAGCACATGAGTAAACAGCACAGTTCAAAATTTATTAAATAGAGGTACAGAATTTAGTAGAATAGGCAAATATCATTTGCACCATTAATGAAAATCTGACAGTAGAAAAATAAGAAGAGGAATGATGTTAAATTAAAATAAAACAAATGAAAATATCTGTCCATTATCCATTTGATGGTTCAGTACACTATTTCAAGTATGTGACATGATCTGAAAAGAAGTGAGCGAAAATGAAAACCAAGAGGATTTTGCAAATGGAATGAAAACAGTAGGCTTAAAAAAAACCCAAAGAAACAAACAAAAAAACACCACCACCAAACACCCTAAGTAACAAACACTTAGTGAAGGGTTAAAAAACCAGAACGGTATTGAGGAAATTAAAACGGTCACTGAGGTAAGACTTTCTTATCATAAAGGGGTGGTAAGGTAATTAAGTGGGTCAAGAAAGGAGCTAAAAGCGTAACAGATACCAAGCTACGATTAGGGTTGATGAATACAGAAAAGACAGGACAAGGAACGTGTACACACAGCACACAAACTGTGCATCCAGCAAAAACAGAGTGGCTGAAAGAGCAGCTAGTAGAAAATCAGTCTGTCATTTAAACCTGGGGGCAGATGTGAACCCAAGCGGATTATATGCTTGGTTTCCTGGGGTAGATTTTCTTTTTTCCCAGCAATGTGTGTGTGTCTTCCCCACCTCCCTCCTGCTAGCTGGCATCTTGGAAATTCTGCTGAAGGACACTAACGGATCACAGACACCATGGTGGTTGGCAGTAAAATAGGATATGTTTGGTTTTCTGCATTCTCCCCATCCAATAGGTCTGTGATGGTCTCAGTAGCAGGCAGTCAGGTCTCTGTATTTTAGACACACACAGAATTGAGCTGAACACAGCCAAGAGGCTGCTCAGATTAGGATCAGTTAAGAATGAGGAGATGGATGGTGAGCCCAGGAGAAGGGGCATGTGACTGAAGTTCCATTGCCCAATGCAACTCCAGTTTATTCAGATAAACTCTCATGGGATTCCTGGGAATCCCAGGGAAATTGGATGGATTTTAGGGCAAACAAGTGAAAACGTGTCAGAAAGCAAATGCTAAAGCAGATCTTAAAGTCAGTAGTTAGAGCAATATTTAACTGATTGGAGTGTAGACAGGTCCAGATAGCTTAACTAGGCTGTAACCAAAGCACTGAATTTCAAACAAAGCTATCTCCAATCTTCTTCCACACTAGATATTTTTAATAGATTTTCTTTAATTATTAAAAAAAATATCCTATTACTATGACAAGGAGCCTAAAGCAATGAGTTAAATTTTTCAAAATTCATGTAAAATATACATAACTGTATATTTTGTTATTCCTGTACAATATACATATACAAAATGTACATAACGCCCTGATGCAAACTTTAAGGAACCCTATATAGACTGTTATTCCATTTAACTGATAAAGCACTTAATATAAAAACTGACTGCATCTATTCCCACTTAAGGAATTTACTTCAGGTGGGATTCCACTAATTTCAGTGAACTCTGATTTACATCATTGTAAGCAGCATCAGAATCACACCCACTATGCCTTCCATAGGGAAGTCTCGATTCCCTGAACAAACCCTGTGGAGACATAATTTTTGCTACATTTAATGAAATGGCTAAATGAAATAATATTTTATCTTAATGAGCAATATTTTATCCTAATTAAAACACCTGAATATCCTGAAGCTTTGATGAATGAATGGATCTGTAACAGCTTCTTCCCTAAAGTCTACCTATCTCTTCTTCCTGAGTTTTATATATATTAAGCAGACATTTGAAAGATTGTACCTCTGATTCCTGTCTCAGCATCTTACAATTTGACGCATTACTCCACTTTAATGTCAGCTTGATATCAGAAGTAGAATTTCCTGCTTCAGCACATTAAACTTTTGTTTAGGTAATTTTCTTGGTTTATCAGAACTACTACGAAGAAATAAAAACTCTTGTAACACTAGTCAGTACCCATGGTTTTTGCACGTGTCCAGAGGCTAGCAGGAAGGAAGAAAAATGTTACTTTTTCCCTTTGAAACTTAGATCTCCTTTTGATTTCAACTCCTTAGGGATCCATTCCACATTTCTGATGTTACAGCATGGTCACCCACAGGACGACAAGAACATAGGAACTGGGTCATCCTTGAGGTTAAATTGAAAAATGGATCCAACAAAACTGCCAGCAAAATTCCCTAGGTCCAGCAAGAACTTCTTGGCAGCTCTTCCCAGAAGTATCTATTAGTAATAGTTACTCTTTGCCAGCAGCTAGATTTTTTAATCTCATTGACTAGATCACATTTCAAGCCTATTCAATTCTTGATTTTACAGTCAAATGACATTCTGTCATGACTACTCATATGTTACACTCCTTGCACACTGTCTTCATCTCGTAAGCCGTAGAAGCATATCCTTTGAAACCATCACATCTTATTTTACCAGTTGCCACATGAACTTACCTCACTTGTTAGCTGCTAGCGTAATAAGAATGGTAACAATAAGGCAGAGAATATCGTGCTCAGTCATTTTTCAGAAAAAACAACCTATTTTTTATAAATATTTTATTTTGGATATTATCTCCAGAGACATTTATTTAACAGCAGGATCCGCTTCAGGGCCTCAGCTGGGACCTTCACACCCAACAGAAGGGGATATTACTGCATCGCAGCAGGTGCAGGCTGCAAGCTTAGAATCATCTTATCCGGTGGCCTTTAAAATTTGTTGGTTTCAGAGTTTTGACATTCACTTGTTCTTTCTTGCCCAACCACGTTATTTCTACAACAAATTCACCTTCCTGAGATGATCTCTCTCTTTCAGGAATCAAACACTGCACATGGGATATGGAATCTGTCTTGCATAAAGGCATCCTTGTGCCTGTTGACAGTCAGCAAGGTGACATCAAACAAAATTAATTATGTTGGGGAGGAAGAGGATTTCATAAGATAAACTCGGTCTCAGTTCACCTCTACTGACAGGCATCTCAGAATACAGAGTGGACAGAAGACCCTCCTGGAAAGAATAGCAGCAGGAAGTGAAACAAGGCTGGGTTGGTCTATTGTCTCATTCCTCAAATGTCCTGCAAACTTTCTCCCAAGACCAAGAGGTGTTTTACCCAACCTGCTGATGTCAGCAGCATAAAAAACCAAGCTGCAGTTTCACTTGTTCTTTATAACTTCCTACTTCACGGTCCTGCCCAATTTCAACCAACTTAATAAGCTTTACTTTGTAAGCTTAATTTATATTAGTTAATTTTTAATGCAAGCACCTTTTTCTTCTTATCTTCTATCCTTAATTTCCTTTCAATGTATAAATTTACCCCAGGAACCTCTGTAAGGTAAAACAGGGTCAACACACGTAGGTAGAAAATTTTGCCTAGTACCATATTGTATGGTATTATATTCCACAGGTTTTATTTCATGTGGGCCTTCAAGACATAGTTTGGATGTTTTTCTTAGACTGAGCAAGCCCGCACCCTTCCCTGCCTTCTTACCAATGAGCCCCGAGTAAGCGAGGAGGCAGTCAGCATAGTTCTCCTTCAGACAGCTACTAACAGACCGTGACTCGGGCTGGCAGTTTGTGAAGAAATCTGCAAGGCGAGATCTGCAACAGGAAGAAAAATGCGTATCTTTAAAAATCAAGCCTGCAGGCACTCTTCCCTTTTATACTCTCTTTATTTTTGGACAAGGCTTAATATTCTTTAACTTAAATGTGTATTGGACACATTTCAGCTGACGAGAGTCACTTTCTTAAATGCATCTCTTTCCAGAATCAATTCTGGAAGTCAGAACAAAAAAGAAAACAGTGAGAAGGGACAGAACAACAGGGAAATGCCTGCCCTTTACTAAAAGAAATGTTCTGCATTTTCATGCCAAAAAAAAAAACCCAACCAAAAGACAAAGAGCGATTTTATCATAAGAGCAGTCATTTTGCCTGGATCTGAACTGGAATCTGTTATTCTACAGGAACAGAACACAGCTTCTGCTGTTTTACTGATTACACAAAACTCTATGTTTGTGCTCAGAGTCCTCTTACTACATGACTTGAGGCAGGACCTGCTTTGGTACTGAGTTTCCAGGGAATGGGCTTACCCCTGCTCTGGAGCAGCCTGCAGAACCAGCTGGCTGAGCTGGGGTAGCCGGCAGATCCAGATGGCACGGTCTCCGCAGCCGCCTCAAGCCATGGTACTGAGAACCTATTTGTTCTTGTAAAACGTGCATTTATCTGAAGTATACAGTAGTGAGCCCGGGGCTCAGAAGAAGGGACTGAGTGCTCTGCATCCCGTTCTGCTGCTGACTGGCCGTGTTATCTTCGCTTACCGCAGTTACTGCAATTCCAAGAGTGGGAGAGCACCACTTACTTAGAGTGCTTTAGGACTAGGACTGAAGGTGTTACACTTAACGGGTCGCTACTGCGTTGGAAAACCAGAAAAGGACCAGGAACTCTTCTGGTTATTTACGTTTTAAAGGCCAGATAAAGCTCCCATTCAGGTCTGTAAAATTTGAGAGGCTCACTGAGGTGGGTCAAGGTCCCACATCGCACAACCACTCTCCAGACCATCCTGGCCTGCACTCCTCAGCTCTGCTCATGCTTTCTCTTAGACCTGTAAACCTGGAGCAGGGACTTCTGTTTATTTATGAAGTGCCATTCAGACCTTTGTCTCCAAGCTCAAAATTATTTAACCTCCCTACTTCAATCTCCTCCTCTGTGAAAAAGAGATGAAAATGTTCTCTTGCATGTAACAACTCACAATGCTGTTAACCTTTGCAAAGCCCTCTCAAAATCAGAATAGTATCATCTATGCATTTTCAGCACTGCTCTAGCATTATGTAGATGTGCAATATAAATGCTTTTTTTAGCTTTGCAACAAAAACACTGAAGTTAGCAGAAACAAGTGATTTGCAAGTGATTTACTTTATTTGTTTACATGCTCTAGAGACTAATTATCTTTGTTCGCTTTATTGTTTTACCTATCTCAGAATGGAATTGGATCTACATCATTAATTGGCCTGAAAGCAGCAATGGGCAAACTTCAAAAGGTTCACAGGCTTAGTGTGAGAAAGTATCCTATAAATAGATTGTATGCAAACTGTATCTGAATTTATCTGAGCTCTTCTCATGACCTCTTTTCGGTTCCATCCCTGGCTAACTGCACTGACACCTGCAAATCCATGGTTGCCTTCAAACAGTCAGCTGTAAGCTTTTCACTCTTATTTAACCATTTAATCTTGAGATGGACATCTGTAACCAGCTGCCCGTAACAGCTTTAAAAAGTCAAGATCTCTACCAGTCCTTCAAAATGCCCTATACATATACATAAATTTCTAGATTTCCATAAAATCTGTACTTTGCTGGTTAATATTTACAGTACCTACCACAGGACACGCTGAGAAAATATAGGAAGAGATAAACAGCAGCTTCACAGAGACAAGGAAACCCTATGTCACTGCAGTGATTCCTCTCTCAAGTCAGTAATTAAGATAGTGGCTCTGATGCAGCCTTCTGAGCAATTGGGAACAAAGATAGTTGACAGTTCGTAAGGTTTTCACAAATTCTACTAATATGTAGATGAAATCTGTTTTAGGACAGAAGAAAGTTCATTATATCTATCTAGTATGAACAATTTTTACCACAGTAGAAAGTGCAAGCCTGCTGTAGGTACAGTATTTTTGCATTTCTAAAACAAAGTAGCTCCTCAGATTTAAATTTCATTATTTATGTGACCACAAACAAATCTTTTTGCAGCTGCAATTATGATCAGCATCTTCCCGAACTCATTTCATCTTCTGAAATGTCCATTTCTCCTTTAGATTATTAGGTGCATTGGTCCAGAGATCATTTAATACACTCCTCTTCTCTAAATGTTTTTAAGGACTGGTAACTGTGGAATAACTCCAGTCATTTACTGACCAGTGTGCTTATGAAATTTATTTGTTGTGAACTCTAAAGGAGGCTAAAAATTGCTCTGCTGATCCCTTTTGCATACAGCCTGATTTCTATGTTAATTTCTAATGATTTTTTGTGGTCATAAAAGGTAATGATCTGACAATGTGGCACATTTAAGTTTTCATAAGACAAATATAGTACAGATAGCTCCGGTCCAAGCATTACTGGACATCATTATACACCTCCTCGTGAGTCATCCAAACTTTGTATTATCAAAGTTCTTACTCTCTCCTGAGCTGTTAACTGCACCTGATATTTATGTGGATTCACTTCCACTGGAGTTAAAGTTAAGGCTGACAAATTAGAACAGAGACAGACTCCATCTGCCATAAAATAACTCCATCATTTTCAGTGAAGATCTGATCAATGCTCACTGAAATGTTTGGAACTAGATCTTCCAGTAGACAGGCACTGAGGAAAGTGTGCTCGTCACCAATACCAAACCAGTGGTACTGCTATTTATCTAGAGAAACAAATTCGCCTAATTAGCAATCACAGAATCATTTATGATAAAGTATTGCTCATGATATTAAGAACTGTTTGGTTAAAAGAGGCAATCCTTTCAGGGATGCTGAAGAAGGGCAATCAGATTATGGCGATCCTATAAAAAACATGCATACTGTGTTAACAGCGTTCATTCAGCAGAACAACTTGTGGGTAGTAACTTGTAGGTGTCTAACTCATGACCAAGCAGTTTTATATTGTACATAACATGTAGCAGGACAAAATTTAAAAGGAACTATTAATTTTTTTCTGTTGAAGAATCACAAATCGTCTTTGTTCATAGCAGCATTAATGATTTTTCCCTTCTTTTTGCATAAAAAAAAGGAACTGAAGAAAACTACACACAAATCATCTTCCTTGAAAGAAAAAAGAAATCCTCTCTTTGTAGGGCAAAAAAATCCACAAATTAGATGAGTCCTATTTTACCCTGGGAAATCTCCTCAAAGTAAACCGCAGATCTTCTGGAAAGCTTAGTTTAAATACCTTGTATACCACTAACTGGGAAAAAAAAAAAAAAAGGAAAGAATAATCCTATTGGCAAATTCAAATAAATTCTGTTCAAACAACAGTCTTTCTGAGAAAAAGAGGAAAAAATCCCAAACCTGCTATTCTCTAATGCTTTCTATTAGCACGAGAAAAATCATTTGTAACAGTTAAAAATACAAAGAAAACAAAGTTAATTTGTTTTCCTTATGATAGTGGTTCTTCAAATAGTCAGCAAGATAAATCAAAACTTCCAAATTTTGCTTACAAATAAGCTTTGTTAATAGCAGTATTCTGTTTAATCTGCATATAATTTTTGAGGCAATTTAATTTTATATTAGCACAGCCTGTGGCATAGGCAACGTTGATTAGGTTTTCACTATTTTTTATTCTCAAGGTTTTGTAAAAGTGCTTTGATCTTCTGAAATTATCTTTGATATTTATCAGTTCTCCCTCTTTAAAGTTGGTCAACTCAGCTTCAGAACTGGTGCAATATTTAAAAGCACGATATAAATGATGAAGTTGCAGAAAATTTCTAAAACTGCATTTTTAGTTGGGATCTGGTGCACGTCATGGCCAACAGGAAAGCAGCTCTATGAACCAGGCACATGAGTCCTCCCCACGAAGCACCTCTCCTGCTGGGCGGGTAGTTATTGTCTTACTTCTTTTGTTTCTCTCTGGCTGCATCTTCAATTGCTGGCACACAGGGGCTGAGCCAAGAAATCTTCTCTCTTAGCCCTGCCTTTGCATTGTTGATCTTCAGACCAAGACAGACACCGAATCTCCACTGACTGTACATTGTGATGTCCAAGTGAGTGACCACCAACTACTTGCCCTGTTAGTGAATGGCTGCTGCCCTCTGCAATGTTAGCTGAGGTCTAGACACGCTCACTACCACCTCTCTTTACATCGCTGCTTGTGTTTAGGTACCTATTTATGGCTCGACAGCAGTAATATAAAGAGTACGTAAATGCCAAAGCTGAGTGACTGGGGTGACTACACTAATTAGTCAAAGCTGCTCTAGTGTCTAGACACCATTTGGCAGACGTAGTATAGTCACGTAAGGCGAGTGCTGCATCAATATTCAAAACAGCAAAGGAGTATAAATCTGACACTGAGAAAAATCAGACTAAGTCAATGAATATGTGTCATAGTGATAAATAACACCATTATAGAAAAAAACCAAGCCAAAATACTTGTTCTTTTGTGGGGTCAAATGCAGTATCCTCCTCTGTTGCTACAGATAGCTCCCGTGTGGCTTGGGTGGTGCTGATTCTGCTGGGATGCTATAGTGGCAGGAGAGGTTGTTACATGGCCAAAGTAATGGCTTCATTGTTGGAGGAGCTTTTCATTTTCTTTTTGTTTCACGAAAACACAGTGAGTGGGCAGCGAGAAAATGAAGCAAAAGCTACATAAGAAACTCTATCAACCAGTGAGCCGAAAAAAGCCTCAGAGCAACTCCATCACAAGAGGGAGAACCCTCCCAGCACCTAGTAATATAGCTTTGACCCATTTTCTTTTTCATTAAAAGACACTAGAGCTGTGTACTGCTAACACATCACATACCTCTTAAGTTACAGACGTGCACTACTGAGCACCTGTGAGCAACTCTATATTTTGACAATTGCTTTTTAAATGATCATTTTAACGTATATTTATGAATTAGCACTGCCCCTGGCTGCCCCTCTCCTTGGCTGGGGTGGTGGGACAAGCCCTGCTTGTCCCTGGGGGATCTCTACAGGCTGCAGAGACTCCCCCACCCACGCTGCGCCCTGACACTCAGCTCAGCCTTTGTAGCTCTTGGGAAGTGGGAAGGAAGAGTAAAAAATTACAGATCTGATGGCAGACCATTTGGTTCCCAAGACCTGAATGTTGAAAGCAGTTTTTCCCACATCAGCAGACCCAAATCTTTTGCAACACTGGAAGAAACAGTTGCAGGATGTTGGACACCAAATACCAGCTACTAACCAAAGAAAGATGTTTTTTCTCTGGTTTTGCCTCTGTTTTATGATTTTAAATGACTGGCAACCTAAACACACGCAAATACCTGATTCAGGATTTGATTTATCTCTAAAAGTTGTGTTGTTCATCTGGAAGTAAAATACAGACAATCCCCAATTACACATAGGCAGCCTACTTGGATTGTGGAATAACTGAAGAGGGGAAACAACCAGGGACCATACAAGATTCATTTGGTTGCCTCTTAGCATCACAAATGCTTGCACAGAGCATCAGGCACAGACACAAGAGCTGGTTGTGGAACCAAAGCTGGTTCCTCCAGCTGAGCACCCACATGCAACCCAAACTGCTTGGCTGGCTGTACTGTGTTCCACACCACGTATGAAGTACCCATGTTATCCAGGCTTTTTGTTTACCAGGGGCCTTCTATACATCTACTACCCCAAATGCAAGATAAAAAAATATTTCCACCTATGCGTATCTGAATTTTAAACTTAACCCTACAAATATTCTTTCTATTCTTCTACTAACAAAACTAATTTTCTGAGTAACAAGCACTCTAAAATAAACATACCCCACACCCATGTTCAGTTACTGTATTTTATGCAAAGAAAATAGTTATATACCATTTCCTGTTAATGTCATGCTCTTCTGCTAGAGACCGCTTAGATCTTTTCACACAATGTCTGCTACAGAAAATCAAGAGAACTTAACAAAACACTAATCTCATAGTTTATTAATGTTGGTTAAATTCTCTAAGTGACTCAAGATTGTGCATGAGAGAAATTTTAATTTAATACATTAGGTCTCCTTTGGGTTTAAGAAAAAACTACTAAGCTCAAATGTGATTCTAAACAAGTATGATTTATATGCAACTGGGTAATATAAATATTTTTATACTACTGACCTTTTGTGTAATAAAACCAATTTTGAAAAATACAGTGCAAATCCTGAGCACAAGGTAATGCAATAAAGAATTAGAACAGTGATTCTCAGATGCAGTGACACGAACCAGAATTTTCTCTTTCTGTTTGCAAAAAAAATTACCTCAGACCATTTTTAGAGGCCTGTTTGAGAGAACATCTGGAAAGCATTCCACAGGAAATCAAACCTATATTAAATATGTTTTGCGGGGCTCTGTTTCCTTGCATTGACTTTAAGCATGCATAATGTGCTTCTGTCTTCTCAGCTGCAAAGAAAACACTTCTCTGAGAATCTTCTACAAAATGATAGGCTGAACTGTCAGTCTGTGATTTCTATCAGGGGACGCTGGTAACCTTTCTATTTAGTCTATCTGTCTGTCTACCCAATCTCTGCAATAAAAAGAACAAATTCACTAGCTGCTTTCCGAGTACCGTGAGTTTGTATATTTTTCATTTTATTTCATTTCCTTTATGCTGTTTAATTTGAAGCTTCTAAATGTAAATGACTGTCATGTTTAAAGATGTCCAAACCTCAGAGTGTCTCTCGATAGCATGTTACTCAGGAAAGAACTAGTGCATTACGGATAGAGTTGTTCTCACTTCATTAGCTGGGCAGACAGGAGTGTCTTTGAATTACAGGCTGGAAACCTAAGAAAATCATTGTCACTCTCAAAACACAAGCCCAAGAAATTAGTGCCACAGGAAGTCCTTGAGCGTGCCACTGGATGCTTAGGTGTCTATTAACAACTATATCATCAGTGCACACTGAAAGGATGTGGTTCCAAATACCTGAGAAACACATCCATGACAGTAATATCCTCTGTAACCACTTGAATAAACTATCATAGAATATTGCTGGCTCAAGCATGAAGCTGTTGTGGAGCTTGGAGACAGAAAACAATCTTAAAAGTCCAATACAAGTTTTCTCTTTACCAGAAAAGTTTTTGTTGGAAGATGCACTGGACCATCAAGTTTCCTAAGATTATGTAGGGGTGCTTTTCACATAGGAAAATTGCTCAGTGGCACTGTGATATGTGTGGTGGTCTTCCTAAGAGAACAGGTCCATCTCCCCTTGTCAGAGACCTGACTGAAGGAAGGAAAGGGTGCTCAGTGTGTCCTCGCACTCAACCATGCAGGTGCTGTAGGCAGTCAGCATGGCTGAAACTCAACCTGAAGCTTCTGTAAAAACTGTTTTGACTTCAGGAGTAAGACAACAAATATAAAATCAGAAATACAGAATATAAAAGCAGATTAGAGTCTCTTTTATGGGAACTCTTTTTTTTTTTTTTTTTCCAGTGCAGAAAAACCAGCAAGTTGAAAAGTTCTGGCACTAGCAAACCAATATAGCATTGATCTTACTCAACATGTTTTACTTCCTTTTAGAAGCTATATGGATATGTAACACTAGTACAAAAAGCACTGATTTGTAGTATCAGATTAGAGAATAAATTATTTTTACCAGTTAAGGATGATGTGACTGTCTTAAGAGGGTTTTTTTTGCCTCCACTGTCAAAAATTTCTGAACAGGGCCACTAAGGCTGAGAGCTGTCAGCCTGTGCTATGTTTACAGAAGTTGCTCTGAAAGACATTGTCCATTCTGAAGATTTTGCAATGCCACATGATGGCCAGTTACTGAGATGTATCCCCAGGATTTCAAAGTGCTCAATTAGAAAAGGGAGCGTGATAAGTGAGAGGACAGACACTGTAACTTATGCTTGAATTGGAATGAAAGAAAGTGAACTGAACATTCAACCTATATGGTCAAGTTTTAATTTAACAGAGATCTTAGTCATATGAGCTTTACAATAAGAAGTTCACTGTAATGGTTTATAGAATGTGCTTGAACAAATACAGTGTAAGCGCAAACATGTGAGTGTAAGGTCATCTATTAATAATAATAGGCAGGGGTCACAGCCAGCTCTTACAGGAAATCTATACTCAACAGTAAACATGCACCAGAAAACTTTTTCTATGTCTCTTGTTTTAAAGCCATCAGTAATCAAAACACAGGAAACAACCATCACCTCTGCTACGAAGACTTTGCAGATACTGGTACATTTACAACTGCCTTCCACTTGACAGTAGTTACTCTATCAGTAACATGCTAGTGCCTAAAACATAATGAAAGCAATGCAATTTCTGTTCAGTAAACATTAAATGCTAAAATTTGAAAATATGCATGTGGCTTTCACTTGCTCTGTTGAGAAACAAAGTTTTATTTTTAGTTCCAGTGCTTACATTTTCTTGCAGCTATTTTAATAGATGAACTGCCACCAGAAATATTCTCTCACTGGGGCCTGATGTAGAGTGATATAAATAACCTTTACAAAGTCCAGCATAATGGAATGGTAAAATCAGTTGACATTCTTTTAATTAGCACTGCCTGAAGATTTACCTACACAGAACAGGAATAGCCAAATTCATCCCTGGAATAAATCTACTGAAGTCACTGATGTCAGAGGAAGCACACAGGGAATGGACTTGATATAATAGTTCTGTTATTCACATTAAACATACAGCAGCTTCTTGCCTGTAGCATATACATGGTTTGAGGTAAATGAGAAAACATTTTTATTTATTACAGAAAATGCTATTGTGTAATATATATATACCCTTTCTTTGCTGAGAAACAGCAAGTTAGCCAAATGTGACAGAGTGTGCATTAGAAGGGATCAAAAATCTTCTCTTCACCACACTTAATAGATTAGTGGGTGGCAACTATTCATGCAAACTGGTGGATGCTAAACTCCTGCTCACTACACAAATCTCTCGACTAACAACTCAACAAATCAGCAGTAGCAGTACTCTTACTGGAACCCCATCCAGCAAAGCAATTAAGTGCTTGCTTATCCGTAAGAACATGAGTAGCTCCAAATCTAGATCTCTATTAAAGTTTAATGCCAAATTTAACTTTCCCGGATTTCCATATTTTTGACTAAACATGGGTGAAACTGCTTCATTAATATACGTAGTTTAATCTTTCCACCATGATAAATGAACAAAACAAAATAGGTCACATTTGCTCTGCTATCTGTAGTCTTCTCATTTCTTATAATATACAGGCATTTTTCCTTTCTCTCTTAGAATAACAAAACAAGCCTTTTTAGACTAAATGATACATGGAGATGAAGGACCACAACTGGATGATACAAATGTCCCGAGTTCTTAGAGGTAAAGTTTACTGGTGTCTGTGAGTACGTCAGCCCACTGAATCCTTTTCGCTAAAAAGGGACTGACATGGAAAGCAGACTATCTAAATACAACTTATAAAACTGTAGTCATTTGTATCCAAGTTTATTTTATGATTACTCTATGTTCACAGACATACGTTATTTCCTCTTCCACTTTTTCAGCCCTGTAGGCAGGTAGCAATGAATATTCAGCGCCATGGTTTGTTCTTAACATTAAAATTAATCAGAAAGAACTAGCAGGACCTCAGCCACATCAGGGATACTGCCAAAACTACACCATGCAAAGCAGAAGTCATCTGAATCTAACAGTTCTGACAATGTTGAGGCATAACTTGTGTTTTACAGATAATGGGCACAAAAGAATTGCGCTCCCTTTTCGTGGAGACTGCGTTTCAGGAATCAGCAGAGGTTCTAGCTGACTGAAGGGATGCTGCTTGGAGAGTTTCCAGCTTGCCTGACAAGGGACCACAGCCTAAAGATACTGTCTAGTTACTGCTTCTTGGAGCATAAACCCCCTGTGTGTGAGGCTCTCTTCATTGTTAAAGCACAAAGTGTTGCGAAAGTTGGGTGCAGGAATAAAGCTGAACCATTTTTCTAGCCACTTTATCCTTGTATCTTTGCTTCTTTCGCAGAAACGTCAATCACCCAGCAAGCTTTTAATCTTCAAGACCCTCTTAAGCAGAACAGAGAGAGTATAAATGAGGACTGGCCAAGCAGATCCTGGCACCGCAGAATGAGATCCATCTAAAATATAACAGGGACAAAGCAGTCTCATTTTGCTGGGTGTTCTGATTTTTGGATTCCAAAGGGATTTATGGATATGTTTTAAGGAGGAACTGCCTGATTCATTCAGAGTCTTATCCAAAGGGAAGAAATTTAAAATGACCTTTGTTGGGAGGTGGGGGGAGGGGGGGAGTAATGTTTTTTCTATTGTAGTCTGCTAACAAAAGACATCAATGTAATGAATCATGTAAAGGACTAGAAGGGAAGAAAATAATACAATATTGCAGCATTTTCAATCTTTACTTTTCCTTGACTTGAAAGGGTTTTTGCTTATTTTGCAGAGACTGCATTAATATTTTTTTCCAGGCTAGCAATTCCCCACACACATATTCTACTACACCATCATGTTGCCTCTGCCTCACCTCTCCCCAGATCCCATTTTTTGAATTTTCTGACCTGTGATTATTCCTCCCTAACAATGCATTAAAATTAATTAATACCTGGGATTTTTTTCACCTAAATAAATACGTTACATCTAGCAATACATACATATATGCATATACTTGTGTACACGTATACAAATTATCCTTCCAATTCAGGCTATGCTTACAGACGTGAAGTAAGCTTGTGGACATGCTGCAGCACATGGACCAGAAGGTCACTGTACTTTTTTATCTATCCTACTTGGTATTTTGCAGACACAGGAGCTTTCCTGATGTCCCTCACAGAGAGAGCATGGAGGATTTTCAGGCAGCCTGAGCTCAGACTAACCCCACTAGACTGCAGATATCCTACATCTAGTGCAGTGTGAGTCAGGCAGCTCACAAGGGGTTTTGCCCACTCCCTGACTCAGTCTCCAAATACACAGTATAGGCATAGCCTGCACGTCTCTAGAAATCAAGAGTGACCCTGTTTTAATGTCCTTAACAGCATTGCAAAAACTATGTTGTCCTGGTTTTGCCTACCCACAGCAAAACTATCATCTCAAGGAGCTGCCAGAGAGCTTTGAGTGCCAAACTGATATAAATGCCCCGGAGGGATGCAAATCCAGCTCTGTTATACAGAACTACTGTGTCCTTCATGAAAATATCCACTAAGTATCCTTTTAACACATAAAGCTAGAGCCAGTCTGAGACTGAACAGTCAAGCTTAGCAGCTGGCCAACTGAATTGTAACCCATGTGAGCTACAAGGCTCAGAAAGGGAGGTAGCTCCTATATTTTCCCTCTCATTTTCTGAATTACAGATGATCACTGGACTGTGGCAGGATATTGAGGGAGGAAAAGAACAACATACAGAGGAGGAGGTGAGGAGGTACTGTAAGTGGCCGTAATAGAGAGAATTCAAATGCGTCAGAAAGGTGGTGAAAGTCAGATAATGACTGGGAGGTCTGCAAAGAGGAGATGAAAGGAGCCTGAGCAAGTGGGAGAGGCATGAGAAAAAAGTAGGGAAGAAAGGGAGAATAATGAAAGAGAAGTCTAAGGAATAGAAAATTAGGGGAAAAGGTTATATTTCTTCTTCCCCTCCTCCATCTGCCCCCCACACATCCCTTCAGTGCACTCCTCCCTCCTACTCGTTAATGCTGTAACTGAGGAAGGCTCCTTCCTAACACAAGGTGCTGGGCTGCCTCTCTCCTATAGCAGGAAAAAAAGGCTGACTGCACATTTGTAACATCTCATCACAGACTTGCCCGCGGTGTTGAACCACCCATGCCTTCGGCAGACCTTACCCGTGAGGCCGTAGGGTTTGCAGTCGGTAATGGTATGTGGTGCAGGAACAGCCCAGAAGTCTTACCCAGAGAAGCCACTTTCATGAACAGGTACTGGTATAGAGCACTTGCAGATTTGCACGTGCCTCGTGGAAAAGGAGCACAGATACGGTGACTCCCTTTCAGGGTAATTATCACTGAGAATACTCAACAGAATATAAAGAAAATTAATTTTTTGGCAAACTTCTTACGTTTTCAGGAAATGTAGAAGCAGCTGAGCTTTTGTTTTAGCTTCTACCGTGGATGAGCTTTTTCATACACGGATGAAAACGCTTGCATATCTTCACAGTGCTCCTATACCTGGAAATGCGGATATCTTCCATACAGAATTCAATGGGTGGTTGCAACAAAATTAACAGTGGGTAGGAGAGCTGACCAGAAATTGGTCAAGAGGTAAGAACACACCAATGAAAGTACGTTTATAAAGAATTAGCTCTCTGAATACAAAAAATATCATTATTGTAGTATCATGGAGATGACTCATCTATTGAAACCTAATGGGACACCTCACTATTATCCTTCAGACACCCCGCAAGGAAAAGTTATTTAAATATATTATGTGGCCATTTTATCCTTTTTTTTTTTTCCAGTATCAGATAGCTATAGCCAGCAACATGTGACTTTTACAGAACTGAAAGCAAAACATTAAGAATAATATTTATTTTAGAAAAAAAAAAAATATATCCAAACAGCTGCCTTCTGAAATTAATCAAGAACTACTTTCTAGCTATTTCATCTTAAAAATGAGCCTCAATGATTTGGCCAACCATTTCAAATATAGTAATTGTGGAGGACAAGAAACATGTTGTTACTAGACTCTTATATTAACAAAATTGCTTCATTTTACACTACCCTTCTTTTCAGATCTCTGCAGCACATGACTGGATTGATACTGTTCTTTAAATAAATGATGTGTCTGTATCATTATCATTCTGGTCACTGCCTTCTAAACATATCCAGGAGACAGCAGAAGTATGCAAATTCAAAACACAGATTATTAAAAAGACCAAACTAATGAATCACACTTTCATTACTCAAAGAAAACAGTATTTGAAATATGGTCAAAAGTGGTAGTGGCAAAAATTAAGCACACTGCCCTGACTTTACAGCAAAATGGTATTTTTAACGCATGGCAGTCAACTTTCCGAAGTTTAATTGGTGGCTGAAGAGATCAGAACAGGAGGATCCTCAGAGGTTTGAGCTATTCCAGGACAACATCATCGGTGATTTTTTTTGACAGTGTGTTGACTTTCCTTAGAAGTTTTGTTTGTTAATAAATAAAAAGGAAGTCTAATGGCCTCTTTTTGTTCTTGATTTTTTTGCTCTTCTTTTCAGTGAGCATTGACAGGCATGCCTGAGAGACTCCAATCCATTTCAAAGCTGGATATGGACTGGGATACAAGTAGAGGCAGCAGAAAAATGATAATGAAAGTGAACCATTCAGTATTCTGATGAAGTTGAAAAATTAGAACTGCTTACATAAGTCAGAACTTATTTGCATTTCCTGACATTTCTGGTCTCTCAAAAAAGATTTTATGCTGTATAACAAATAGATTAATGAATAAAAAAAAGAAAAAAATAAGCAAGGGTCCTGTCATCTCATTTAGTGGTACCTGCAGTTTGGGCCAAATCAATTCCCTGCTCTTAACTCTGCTTCAAAAACAGATTCAGTGATAGATGCATCCAGGACAAAGAACATACAAACTGAATGTTTAAATACTTGTTTGCAAGTCTTTGCCGGCCCAGTGTATATTTCATATGGAGCATGGGCAGATTCAAATCTTCCATTTCAGAGTAAGCAGCAATCGTAAACCATTTGTGAGTGCACTTTGAGAAACCCTTTAGAACTTGTCCCCCTTGTCATAACTAGCATTATAAAGAAGCTTTAATGGATATAATAGGCATGCAAATAATAGTTTCTAAATGACTTGGTTTCGCAGTAGGCAGAACATATCCCCAAATTATTCTTCCATTTAGATACTCTTTCTGATTTCAGAACGAAATAGAAGTTTTCAAAGTCTCTGCCTACTGACTACTGCTTTTAATTAATCTAAACGTATCTGGAGTTACTATGTAGACTGATATTTATCAGTAACAATGCTTTCAACAGCAGGGAGAAAGAAGAGCTGCTCCGCTTTCACTCCACCCCTGCCCCAGTCCCTGTTTTCCTGTGGGACAAGGGTAAGAAATCACACCAACTCCCTCAAAGTGCACCATGAGTCATAGAGACAAAATGCCTTTCACTGTATTTTGATTAGGCAGGTATAGCTCTGATGCCGATTCCTCCTCTCCGTGAGAGTAGAGAGGGAAGGTACTAAACACGCTAGCAGTTTAGACAGCCCAGGGGATATTAACAACTACATGAGATGACTGTCAGCAACAGACCAAGCCTGCTTTACCTCTGGGCACAGGACCAAAATGCTGCACTCACTGACTCTGCTCCAGACCCCGCAGGCATTTGCCCACCCGTTCCCTTGTACCAGTGCTGCCCCTCGCCCTCACAGCCAGGTCTCACTGAGCCTTGGAAAAGTCCAAACTTTTTCATTCTGGCATTTTAAAGTGAAAGAAGCCACAGGAAGAACTTGTAAACAAATCCATTTTCACCTCAGTGCTGGCTGCATTTTAGGGCAATGGGAGCAGAGATTTTTACCAAGCTTTCCTCTGCAGCATTGCAATGGAAAAAGCACAACTCCAGACTCATGAAGTCAAATTAAACACAATGTCATTAAAAACTTAGCTGCTGATACAACATTACATCAAAGCTGACCAAAGGAAAACACAGTCATGAGAAAACTGCATTAATTTAACTAACCCCTGAACAGTACAGCCTGAATAATAGGAAGAAGTCTCCCTGTAAAATCTTCTCTCCCATTTCATTGGCACTGTAAGACACTGGGAGTTTGGCAGAAAACACAGTAGAGATACTGTAACTCTCATTAACAGGGCATGTGCAGAGGGAAAACCATATACATTAAGAAAAAAAGACAGACTAATGGCACAACGTGGACATGGAAAACAGGTGGTTCTGAGACTTTCACAAACTGCAATAGCATCAGCTATGAAGGTGATGAATGCAACTCACTGGACTGAAATGAGAACCCTGCTCTGATTTAAATCTGCTCTAATTTGTGTCAGACACTGCTTGCCTCCTCACCTGTGAACAACACTCGGGCACATCTGATGGGCTACGGCTAAGCGTAACACCAGCAGCAGACATGTCATAAACAAACATCAAAGTAAATATTTTACCAGGCATATGTAAGCACTTATTAAGATGTATATCACATCTTCAATGTCCTTGACATTTTACAATAGTGTTTATTTCCTTGCTTGCTAATTCACAGAACTGGATAATCTGCAAGGAATTTACACATTAGAAATGAGCAAGGTTTTTGGGCATAACTTCACAAATAGGATATTAGCACAACATCATTCTAATATAAACATACACAATGCTAAGTAGGAATAGAGTGTTTCCTAAGGGCAGAGGAGCTCCTGTATGCCACTGTTGCGTGACAACCTGCAGGGAACTTGCTGGAGACAAAAAGACCCAGTTTGTGCTGTGTCCAGGCTGAACACGAAGAGGAAAGAGGCTGAGAATTAGGTCAGTGAATCTGTGACCCGCTAGTTATATCAGCCCAGCACTCTTGTCAGGAGAGGGGAGATAAAACAATTCAAAGCCTAAAACAGCTCTAAGAAGATAGTGGCATCCAGTCTACAAATGTGGACTCCTTTTCTTTCCATGAAGAAAAAGCCCACAACTAGGCTGTGTACTGTGACCATTTATAAAGCCCAACACGTGGCTTGTATTCACAGTTATTAGTGCTCACATGTAAGATTATAATGAAAATAAATCCCATTCGAACACATCATTCTATTGTCACCTGGTCACTAATAGGATATAAAAATCATTCTGAGACATCATTTCACAGAGACACCTAATGAAAATGTTTCAAACAAAGATCTGTAAAAATTAAACTGGAGGCTTAATAATTCCTCTGTAATGTGAAGGAGTAGCTGTGAACAGTTTTGGAGGAGGCACACACTGTAACTAGATGCAGGGTCTTGTTATTTTGTTAAGGTTGTCAGAGGCATTTGCTTTTTTCCCCGACTCATCCTTTTCCTTAGTGGACATTCTGACCCTGAGTCCTGGCAAATCCAGCAGTACCAAAAAGTTCTCTCTGGTACCTCATTAATCACTCCCCTGCCATTTGCTATCTTACCTGCAGATGTAATTCTTCTTGCAGGATTCTTGTAAATTCAGGCAGTTTGGTTTCTCCCTGTCCTCATATGAACACACAGGAACAATAGTCTGCCGTCTCCTTTCTGTACAGGCTACGTCTCGACAGGAGCAGAAGAGCATCCCGTAGCTGTGCTTTGGGGGAACTTTGTCAAAAAATAGCCGGAGGGCCTTATGACACTTCCGCTTGTTACAGATTTCATTAGACGTGCTGCTGGTGCAGGGGGTTATGTAAGCAGATCTGAACCTCTTGCAGGTATCATTTAGGTTACAAGCTTTTGCTGCATCCAAGCAATTGTTCCCCTTTGAAAGTACTGGCTCCACTAGAAAAAACAACACAACAGCAGTAAGAAATGCGTCACATTTATATTGTGTTTTGATGTTCGCGTTTATTTCACTGTTAACGAGATCCTGATTATACATTTGTTACGTACCAAACTTTCAGTGCCAGAAACTGCGACCAGTTTCTTAGGGTAATGGTTTAACGAGCGAACAGGAGCACAGGCATGCGTTAAGGTCAGAACGCTGGCAAGTGAGTGACGATTACACTGGGCAGGCTGTACTTCATCTTCTTGGTAGCAGGCATGCAGGATGGACATTGGGTAAGACTTGGACTCGCTAAAAAGCTATTAAAATCACTGATAAATTGCAGGGGACACATTTGGCCCTTTGCACAGGAACACAGTGAGAACGTGGGCTCCTAACTCTGGTTTTGCAAAGCTGTGACATTTTTGGATTTTTCCCTTGACCAGTATAAATAACATTCAGTGTCTACACCAGGTAACAACATTTAAATACAACTTGTGTACTCTGCAGAGTGTAAAAGCCACTTGCCTCTTAGTACAGATTTGAGGTCTGAAAGCAGCCCACCCAGACAGAAAGGAAAGCAGGGGCAGCCCCATGACTGTGAGCTCTCGAAGGCCACCCACAAGGCCTGTCAGCTCCATGCTTAGGTAAAGACATTGCTGTAAGATCTATAGATGCCACCTGAATGAACCTCGAAAGGTTTATGAAGTCTAGAAGCTTTGAAAGAGCTGACGTAGAATTAACAAGTGGCTGTGAAAGAAACATTTTAAAACAAGAAGTATGTCTCTCACACACACACACACGCATACTCTATAAGAAGTTATAGAAAAAAAAAACTCAGATAAAAGTTAAGACTATAATTACACATTTAATTTTGCAATACATTATCCACATATTAAAACCCAATATAAGCTTTGCTTGAAAATGAAGGCAACTGGCATTAGAATGCAAAATTCAATAAAGAATAATCATAGAGGGTGGTGAGGCACTGGAACAGGTTGTCCAGAGAAGCTGTGGATGCCCCATTCCTGGAAGTATTCAAGGCCAGGCTGGATGAGGCTTGGAGCAACCTAGTCTAGTGGAGTGTGTCCCTGCCCATGGCAGGGGGCTTGGAACTAGATGGTCTTTAAGGTTCCTTCCAACACAAACCATTCCATGATTCTATGTAGTACTGCTCTGGATATTAGGATTGCCAACATCACAGATCCAAGTAAATACACTAACTTCCCATTGCTACAGAATTTGCAAGCTGAAGAAAGCATATTTTGCAAATATCTAAAATACAGCACCAACCTCTTAGTGGGGCTGGCCAAAGAGAAAACATCTCAGAAGATCTAAAGACTTAAGATCTTCTTAATAAAAGCTTTTTTCCTATATTTTCCAGCTGTTCCCAAAAGCTCAGTCCAAGACCCTTCTGTAACTCAGTGCCACTCTTCTCTGTTCTCCTACCAGTTTGCCTCCCACTCCCAGATTAGGATATTCACCTTTTATATTTTTCCATGTGAGGAGAGGATGATGTAGCTTGGCTGACGTGGTTCACTGACGTACCGCAATTGCCTGAACTGACTGTGCCCAAGATGGGCAAGATACAGCACCTGCTACTATTCCCTGTATCTTACCTACCCAGAAATAATGTAGTGCGTAAGTAACATTAGACTTGATTTTCACTCTAGCGGTATTCACTATGTTCAGTGGGTTCGTACACTTAAGATTTGTACATTCAGTATTCATGCTCCAAGCCCTTCCCAATCACAGTTTCTTACAGAATAAACCACAACTTTTTTCTTCGTAAAAAGTTACACAAATTACAAAATTATAACCATGCAATATTTGACTATAAATTAACAGAGCCAAGTATTTCTTATAATAGCAGCCTACCACAGTTTAAGCAACACCAGATGCAGAAGAGATGAGATATCCAATATACAACCCTCTCATAAACTTGTAACTTTTTTATATAAAAATGTTATTACATTAGCATACAACTATAATCTTAACTACAAACTCTCACAGTTATTTTTATACAGTATATAGAATTACATGTTTAGTACAAATATAATTACTATGTAATCTTCAGGGCATATAATTATGCAATATATGAATAGTACATGCTAATTACTATGCGATTGCAGAGTAATTACATGGTTATTTGTGCCTGGAAGTCAATTGCTGAATTCCACTCTTTAAAACAAGATTCCGTGGAAGAGCATTTCAATACAAACTGACATCAGCTTTCTGTGTGATATATTATAAATCATACTTTAAAAGAAAACCCAAGATGTAGTAAAGCACCTCTTCACTGATAATCATATACGCGGTTTTCATTAAGGGTCTAAATGCTGATACAGAATTAAGAAGCACTGTGAACATGAACAGCTCAAAAATCAAAATTGACAGGTTAATCAATCTTTTTAAAAAAAGGAGCACAAGCCAATTCAATGACCACACAAAGGTTATGTGAAAGCAGTGAAAGTTATCCTGCATGAAAGCTGAATTAGGTGCAAATTTTCATAAACAATAGTTATGCTAATTTATATTTTAATACAATTTGTGTCTACCCAAGACTTGTAATCCTCCACACGTCAACTCTGTACACGGACCAGGTCTTTTGGTGTTTGGTTTTGGTTTTTGTAGAACTACCCCTGGCTGTAACTTGCCACTTGCTTTTTCCACTTTGCTACCTACGTATCTAGCTATTGTTTCTGGCATATTTATCATCACATTATAAAAATTATTTCTACCTTTTAAATCCAAGACTAACATACAGCACATGAGAGATGCATCAACTCCATCTGAATTAAAGACTGACTGAACCAACTCTTCTCATTAATGCTAGCTTCTCTCAAGCTTTTAAATCATGTTTTAATGCAAAATTTACAATCCAGAACATACTTCATGCTTTATTTTTATTGCAACAGTATAATATAATTATTCCTAAGTTCTGTGGTAACTACAAACAGTTAATACTGAGAGTGTCTCTGAGGATTACTTACACAGCAGTAATACATAAGGTCAAAGTTTCACCCAGCTTCTGTTCCGCAAAGCTAAAATTATTAAGACAGGCAGGAGTTTGGCTCTTACCAGGTACTGAGTACATTAAGAGCAAATGGATCTAATCCAGAACTGCTTTTTCTGCCAGCATCCTTTGGGAAAGGTCTATGTAAAGACACCCTTTTTCAGTTCCCGTCTCTCTTGGAGCACTTGGATGCGGACCGAAGGTGATCAGAGCAGCAGTCTGGGACAAGAAACGATTCCCTCCCACCACCATTTCCCCACCCAGAGCTTCCTCTCTCCCAAGTCCACTTTGCCTTGGGCCCATCTGGAAACCCCTGACAAACCATGCAGCTCTTCACTCCTGCCAAATCACAGCAGGCTCCAGGGTAAGCTACTTCCAGGCAGGCAGTAAGGGATGCCTCACGCCTGTGTGGGAGGTGCTGGTTCCCACCGCAGCAAGGGGCCCAGCAGAGCAGACCCGTGAACACCGGGACACTGCCTCCCTCCCCACAGAAGTCACCACCAGCTGCGAGCCCTATCCTGGAGTGGTGCAGGCAAGGCCATGGCGAACGCAGCCAGAGCCAGGAGCTGCTGCCTTGGTGGGAGCAGCAGCTCTCAACATTTGTACAATTAGGATGCCTAAAAATGTCCTCCTACCACGCCCTTTGCTGTACACAACTTGCAAAAACTCTGGGGCAGCAGTAATGGCTTCCTGATGCCAACTTACCTCTACACAGGTCTTACAGCGCGTGTAACATGGGAGGGCAAAGCGAGAAGTTTTCTGATAAACTTTACCAATGAAAAGGCAGGCCTTTTATTATAGTATAAGGTGTTACCATTCTGATATTTGTTATTTCCTGAGCCCCCCACACCTATAGAATGATAGAATCATAGAATGGTTTGGGTTGGAAGGGACCTTAAAGATCACCTAGTTCCAACCCCCCTGCCATGGGCAGGGACACCTGGTCCAACGCTGCTACTGCTGTGACAGTTCTGGACTCCAGCTTCCATATGAGAGCACAAAGACAGCCAAACGCTCCAGTCTTTTACCCAGAGAGGTTTCTAAAGTTTTAATAGGGCTTCCCCTGCTCTGTGTGATCCTCCTTATGCTCCACCCTATTTCACAGACTCTTCACCTTCATCTTTCACCTTCCTTGCATTTCCATTGCTATTTCGTTTCTGCAGCCACTGAGCCTTTGGCTGTCTCCTCAACTCCTGTTAACTCCATGGTGCACAACAAGGGATTCTCAGTCAATATTGGTAGCTTCTTATTTGTGCTCCCACTAGACGGAAGGAGTTAAAGAACTATTACTTGTTCTATAAGATTCTTATTAAACAGCAAAACGGACACAGCTTTCAATTTTCTTACAGTACATAAAAAAAATTTACTGAGGTTGCCATTAAAATTACAATTACTATTTGCAAGTAATTAGCCTTAGTAGGTTTTCTAAGGTTTTTAGTGAAGGGGATGCTGTAACGAGAGCAGTAAATGCTAATGTCATGGATGCCAAAATCACAAAGTGATCAAGATGAACACATGAGTGCACATGAAGAATATGGCATACCAGAACCTAAAAACAACCAGAATAGAAGAGAACCATGTTCCCACTTTCATAAACGTGCTGCTATATGGTTCACCAAAGCACTTCTGCTATGTAGGAAGAACAGATTCAAAAAATAAGTAAAGCATGGGAAATCTGCATCTTAATGGATTTAAATAAACTATCATTTTCCTGGACAACTTATTTCTAAATGGCAGAGGAAAAACAAGTCACCCCTGAGAAATCATGATGATGCACATGACATGCTCATGTTATTCTGAGGTTCTATTTGTCTTCTACTCAGCTTTTAGAGAATAGTTAGGCCTACTTCAAACCTTTTCCATAATCTTGATAAGCACATGCTTTACTTTTTAAAATCAAAGCTAACACATTATCAGCTATACCCATGGCTTTCGTAGTACTACCAAATATAACAATATGCATGTTGAAATTACATGTACAGTAGGTACACCGGGTGACAAGAATGTTGAGACTGACTCCTGTGTGCAGAAGAGCACACCCAGGGCTAGAGCAACAAAAGGACTAAACCAAAACCGCCTAAACTGAGACTTCAGGTTCCTGAGACCAAAGCTGGAACATGTTACAATCCTGGTCAGTCCTTCCCAGTGCTGAGCATGCAAGTCTTTGGTAACTCAAATTCCACAGGTCCCTAGAATTCTTTTCTGAACAGATACATAAATCCACCCAAGGAAGCAAAGACTATCTCCTCTCCAAGCCCTGTAGAGATTAAGAACATTTACATTGCTTAGTGTGAACCAACAGACGTGATTTGGAAGTGTTCATCACTACCATGTTCTGCACAACTGCTATGCCCAAAGTCTATCTCAAAACCCCAGCTTTTGTTTTTATTAGATTCATCCACTACTGACTCATCAGTCAGGATCTAGGAGACTTGGGTTCAGTGCCTTCCCACACCTGGAGACTCTGGATCGCTGCTTTCATTTCCCAGAAGGATTCTCAAACATCTCGCTGTGGGATGTCAAAAAGGTGCATGGGAAGTTGTGCATATTGCAAAACACAAAAGAGAGCATGATGTTTCAGCCCCAGGATGAGAGCTCTCCCTGAGAGGCAGATTGCTGGGTTCTGGCCTGCACCCAGGAAAGAGTTATTTCTCTTACAAGATTCTCTTACAACCGGGATTCCCTTCCTGAAGATGAGCAATGACTGGAAACCGGGATTCCCTTCCTGAAGATGACTCCCTTAATTGTAAGTCTGCAGAGGCATGAATCCACTTGTGCTCTCTTCTTCTAATCTCTTCTAAAAAAAAACACATAATGCTTCCTATACCACAGCTCCTCTCCTTCCTTCCAGAACAACCTACTCCCTCATCCATAGGGCAGTCTCCCAGGCTTTGTGAAAACCCATAGAGAAGAGCACAGAGCACAGCCATCCCACTTCCTCCAAGACTACTCCGATCACTAAGCTAATGAGTAAAGCACCATGACATCTTCTGCTAGGTGCCCATTAAAAGAAGCCCAGCCCTCTACTACCAGGAGCGCACACCAATTGCTGTGTAGGCAGACGCACCCCCCTGAGGCTGTGAAACTGGCTCCTCAGGTTCAAAGTCTTCCAACAAATCTGTCTCCTTATTTCTTACTGTCCATCTAGAGATCTACTGTGGGTTTTTTTTCTGTTGGTTGTTTGGGGTTGGGTTTGGTTGGTTGGTTAGTTTCGTATTTTTACATAGTATTCCCTGTGCAGTTTATAAGGATTCTGGGCATCTTTAGACATCACCTGGATGCAGGAACTCCTGACTTTACACACCTAAATCTCTCCCTTGGTCTGTTTCTGGATGTTTAATCCTACTAAAAGGGCCACATGCCATGTTCACCACTAGATCTGGCCTCTAATTCTTAGCATCACTCTTATCTCCATTTAGAGTTAGCTCCTGGTACATTTAATTGACTATTTCCTGCTGCATTTAACAGACATTACAGATGAAGACTGCTGAGAAAACACCTACGCTGGATATTTGTTGATGAAAAAGGGGAGAAATTATTTATTAAGATTTCCTTTCATACTTTCAGTCTTTTCTGGGGAGGAATGGGGAAAGGCTGAGCAGAAAAAACAGGTGGCTGAGCACTGTGGGTTGGCTGAGGGACATCTGCTCAATTTATAGCTTATGTAAGAGGAAAGTTCACCCTACAGTGAACTGGTTTAAATTTCTACTCAATGACAGCAGCAAGGGAGAGGAAGCTGTGCTCCCCAGTGCTAACAACATTGTGGTCTGCTGCTGAAATTCGGTCTTCACTCACACAGATATCCTGACCTATCAACTTTCATTTCTGATACAAATCTAATGAAAGGTTATGCTTTTCCCTATTTTCCCTAATGTTCCGCATGGCACTGAAGACAGCAGCTTTGCATTATTTTCATGCCAGCATAGTAAGATCAATTTCATTCACTAGAGTTTTTCTGAATTTTCAATAATCTAAGTTCAATAAGTTGGTTCTTTAATGTTGCTTTTACTTCTTCTGTCCAAGGTATCTCACAAGGGAGGCAAAAAGGTATGAATAAACATAGGCACTACCTATGCAGTTGATCATAGCAGTTGCAGTCTGATCCAGTCACTGTATCTCACATCACTGCACCAAAGATTTCACAGTTGTACGCTGAAGAGTTTTAGGGTGTAAAGGTCATTTTAATGTATCAACACTGCACTAGCATTAGGGATGGATTATGCATAACTGGGACCATATAGAGAATATTGTTTTTCTGAGGCAGTGATCTCAGTCATTCCATATACAATTCATGCTCTGTACTGAGTCAGAGGCTGGTTTTGTGATGTGGAAGGCTATTGCCACAGTTTCAGCTGAGTTCTTCTAATTGATTTCCCCTTAAAATATTCAAAGTGAAAATGTGTTACTGCATATGCTCTCATGTTATACAGTTCAGTATTTTATTATTAGCTAAATACTAAGTCAACAGAATTGAGAAGGAACTAGCACACACAGAAATACAGAATAAATGTGTGAAAATATTCAAACCTACACGGTTGCCATGAGAAGTGATTTACTGCATGCGAGTTCTCAAGACACAGTGAGGGACTGTTTACCAAAGTCACACCAATTTACAGGGCAACTTTCAGCATTTCTTTTTATTACTGCAGAATTGAATTCACAACTTGTTTCCTCTTTTCCTCAGACTTGATTAATTACCGTGTTAACATAACTACTGTTCTCCTGCTTATAATGGGCTCCCTCTAAAGTGCTGCCCCAGCAAAATAAACCAGGAGAAAGCTTCTAGCTCTTTGCTCTAGCATTGCAATCCTTTCTAATCTCACTATTTTTCAAATTTATGTTCCATTCCAATGAAGCTTGTGTGAATATTATAGCAAATCAGATGATACAAGGTTATGACCCTTGTAATTGATCCTTCAAAGTTCTTTTTGCTTTTTCCAGTTGACGTGGTAAAAATTACATTTAGATGTGCTTGTTGACACTTGAGAATTCACTTTGTTGGTCATATTCACTGTTTCAGAGAGATCATGTTACATAATGATGTATTTCTAGTGCTTTATTTCTTCTATACCTACAACCCCATTAAGCTGTAAGCAAACCTCCCGTGGGGCTGTAAGACTACAAGTACCAAGGGGGCAATGCTTCCACACTGTTCTGGGAGGGTATAGCTGGAGAAAGTATTATGTGAGGATACGGGGTTAAACATTAGCTACAATTTAAAAATATTTTCAAATAACTAGAAGCATAAAATAAAAACTTAAATTTCCATTTGTAGAAAAATATGCATTTTAATGTACATAGACCATGTATGACAGCCCTAGAAATCAGTTATCTGTACCAATGGTTTTTGTATCACATGACGACTGGAATAAAGTGATTAATTGGACTGTCTCAGTAAATGCAATCATTACACTTTTAATTAACCTTTTCAACCTCTTGCACCTTTTAGTTTTGTTATACATTATATTTTTCCACTTTTCCAGTTATTATGCTTGACTAAGCTTAAAACAATGCAGACTTGTGTTAGAAAGATAAGAAACACAATTCAATCGACTCTTACTGTTCCTAAGAGGAAAATACCACTGATACTGTCATCATGCGGGTAGTTATAAATCAGGTGGAGGACAGACTTTCTGAACTCTGTGGCTGCGTTCCCATCTAATTTTTGTTTTGGCAGCGCACTGTTATTTAATGGCTCTGGGTACCAGGAAACTAGCTTTTGAAAATTCTTTCTCAACCTAGTTATAATTACTCCGTATAAATCATACAATGATCAATTATAATAATCTTAGCTTCATCCATTATTTAAACGGAGCATTTGAATCTACGCAGCAGGAGTGCAGGAAATTCCAGCGTCCTCTCTGCTCACTAACGACTGCTTTATTCCTGAAGTCATGCCAGTTGCAGAAAAGAAGGGGCCAGATACGCTCTCAGCTATGACATCGAAACCTGAAATAACCACAGATCTCGGACAAGGAAAGGGTTTTGGCCCTGAATATGGTACTTTTTCTAACCACACTAGCTTCCTGCTATTGAACTAAATTCAACATGAGATTTTGGTTTCTTTACATTGATGCACCAAAATCAGAGGAGTTCTTCTACAATTGTATACACTAGAAGCACTGTATATTCTTACTTCAAAATGGCTTAGATCTTTCTCGTGTGCATGCATACAGAATAGACACGTTTGTATTCACACATGTATATGTACATAGAATGTATGCAGACTATTTGGCTGAATGTCTCATTTCACAAGAAAGCTACATATATGTGTATTGATAAGTATGAGAAATAATCCAAGTGGTTTTGTTAAACTCTAGGCTGATTCTAAGATATCTGAACTCAGTGTGATTGGAATGATAAGTCTGATGGTAAGAGGAAAGACACTACAAGGAAACAAAATTTCACAAAGGCTCAAGCAAAACATCCAAACATTTTTCAGAAAAACTTAAAAACTATAACTGGATTTCAATTAAGTAATAAGGATTTTTAGAGCATTTTAATGAATTAACAATATATTTTTGACTATGCAAGATGTTAAGCTTATGATTATTACTTTTTTGTACCTTGTCCTATTTCAGTCTCTGCCATAATATATGCTATAAAATGTAAACATATATTCTGGTTTGAGGTTTATTATTTTGAAATTTTTCAACACATATTTTAATGTTTCAACTACCTGCCAAGAATTGCTTTGTCAATAAGGCTGTATTTTTCTGGTTTAACTTTTTTTATTTCATAAAACAATAAAGCTATTAAAATGTGGGAAGTGAACACATAAAAAGTCCTAGGGTATATTAAAAAAAAATAAAGCAGTGCTTTTGCACATACAGAACCACACTTTTTGTCAGCATCAAAAGAAAGAGTAATTAGTGAACCAACATGAAAGAGGTCAAAGGTGGGAATGTGAATACTGTCTGGCACACCAGGAAAAGAAAGCCCTCAAGTTAGACTATGAATGTACATGCAACTAGGCACGACTCCAACACCGGGAACAAAAATATAAATCCATACGTGCAAATTTGGGAATCACATGAAATTTGTCCATGGGCAAAGTACAAGAAGAAGCGCAACAAATAGTGCATGTCAAAATTAACTGGTAGGATTTAAAATCTTTTTTTTTTTTAATAAGAGGCAAATATAACCCACAGAAACTTTGGTCTTCGTAAAGTCCTAAAAAATTTGCCATATTTAGATTCAAGTGGAAAAACGAGGAGTGGAGGAAGGAGCACTTCTGATAGCAGGAAGGAAATTCTAGTAAGACAAGACCTCATACATGATAAAGCTGGCATTCATATTTGATCTTAGAATCTCAAGGTTGGAAGGGATTTCATACAAGAATCAACCCTCCTGTCCCACAGCCAGACCAGCTATAGTCAGAATGAACCCCTGATACTCAAGTCCATAGGACCAGAGGGTATTCCTGGAAAAGTGCTGAGGGATCTGGCCTGTGACACTGTGAGGCCGTTCTCCTTTTCATAGGTCTTGGTGATCGGGGGAACTTCCCGATGACTGAAGTAAAGCAAACGTCACAAATACCTTCAAGAAGGGCAAAGAGGGAGTAACAGGTGGGTCAGCCTAGCCCCAGTGGGAGGGACAGTTATTGAGCAAGCTCTTCTTGAAGCCATATCCATGCAGATAAAGGACAAGAAGGTGATGAAAAACAGTCAGCATGGATTTATCAAGGCCAAGTCAGGCATGACTGCCTTCTACATTGAGATGACTGGTTCAGTGGGCAGGGGGAGAGCTCAGTGTCAGTTTACACTGACTTTAGCAAGCCTTCTGATACACTCTTCCACATTAATCTGTGCAGCCAAATTAGAAACACAGAGCTTGGACGGGAGGACTACAGGGTGGAAACTGGCCCTGCTCTGAGTGGGACCTCAGTGACCTCCAAAGTTCTCTTCCCACTTTAATTATCTGCCTAATCTATGTTCTAACCTGTTTTTCAATAACTCCACAGCCTCTGTAAAGAGCTATACAGTATTCCCTGTACATCCCATTAGATTTTTTTCCTGGTATCTAATCTATCACTTCCTGCAATGTAATTCCCCTGTTTCCTTCCCAACTACTCCTTTCCTCTTAGCAATGGCTTTTGAACTTCTTGAAGACTGTCATTCTCCCATCACTCCATTCTTCTAATGGAGAATGCCAATCCTCCCCACTCTACTAATTCTTTCTTCATGTTTTCCAGATATCTAAACTTATGCTGTTTTATTCTCAGTTTTGAAAAAAAGATAATGGAGATTACCAAAAAAAAAAAAAAGAAATCCATTGACCAAGAACTACTGTACAGGTTGTACTCATGGGATTGCTACAGACAGACAAAACCTGTTAATTCAAGAGTTGCTGAAGCATAGCTTACTCCAGCCTCAAGCAATACCAGTGTAGGTAGGGATGGTTTACACACACTGATAGTCTACTGCAGGAGTATATATTAGTTTTTCTATGACAGCAGCTTGCTCCTGATGGCTATAACCTAAAAAAAAAGAGTCAAAGTATATAAAACCTTAGTAGAAAAATTATCTTGCTTATTCTGCAGTATTACTCTTTTGGAAGGAAAATCAAGAGAGGACAAAGGACTGAAGAAGTGATTGGGAATTGAGTCTGACAACAGCAGCTGATGGGGTAAACCAGGAAACATTTGAAAACAGAGAATGCAGAAAGCTACTCTCTCCAGCATAACAAGAGGAGCTCTACCTTCTCTAAAGCTCTCTTACAACTCCTGTCAGGTAGACAGAGATGTCTCTGTGGTCATGACAAAAGTACATTAGCACAAGTAAAAGAAGAGGCTAAAATCATGGGAGAGCAGCAGTAGGAGAAAGAAGGCAGATTCTCAGTTAGTGACAGCAGCAGTAGGGGTGGGCGAAGGTTGACATCACGGCAGCAGAGAGAGCAATAGAGTCAGAGAACAGCAGAAGACTCAGCAGCTGTGGAGGCACGGAGTCACACCCCCTTTCCCTGCTGCTAGTGAAAACCATTTGGGGCAGTTATCTGGCCTATCTACCAAAAAATATGAGCCTCATTCCATTAATCCATCACCAGCTGCTCTTCTTTTCTCCTGCTCCCAACGCAATCTTGTTGAATACAAACGAATTCGCCATAATGCGGAGAAGGTAACACTGGTAACTCTTGTCTATTCATGGATTTGCTGTGGATGAGCTGCAGTCACAGTGTTGCTGTTGACTTCATCGTTAAGTCTCACTGCTGAGACTTCAAAAGCCAAAGATCAAGGAGATTTGTGCATTGAGACAGGTGTACTTAATGGAACAAGGGAAATAGGATACTTTGGAAATACGTAACTTAAATTATACTGACTCAGAGATTTAACAATGGTTATGATGGTCACTATCCTACTGTGTGTCCAGAAGATAAAACAGTACAAAATGAAGGTAGGGCAGCTCTTATGATGTGTTAATTACCTACATGCAACTATGGGGTTTATTAACTTGAGATCGTTATGTTATTTAATAAATTAGACCACATTAATAATTAGACCTCTGCCTAGTGTCTAAATTACCTTTCACTTCTGCCACATATGACACGTGGCAACAGAGAGGAAGTTTCTTTCTGTTTTGTCTTCAGTGTTCTGGTCTTTTCCCTGTCCTCTGCTGATTCTTCTCTCTGACCTAGTCTGGTTTACGTATACTTATCTCATAAATTTACAACTTCTCTTTTTTTCCAAATGTAAAAACATAGTTTTTTTCAAGTTTTGTCCTGCTTGCCTTTTTCCAAGGCAAGCAGGAATTCAAATTATTTTGACTCCACTATTAACTACATAGCACTCATACCTCTTTCTCAAAATGCTGCCCCCATGCCCCAGCTGTTATTTATTGTCCAGTCAGAAGCCCACTGAACACAGTATTTTGACTTCCATTTGCTTCAATAAACTCTGGATCAAGGTTTTGTGCCCTAATTTAGCCTGTGCTTTAAACCTATTTAAATCAACTAAGCATTTCATTGAGTGCTGTCATGAACTGGGCATCAGCTTACACTCTCCTTGGCTCTGTTTTTAACTCTAAAATACATATGGAATGCATTTGCTTTCATTTAGTGTACATTTTTACAAATATGCAAAGGCACATCTACATAGGAGTAAAGTTAAAAAAAACTGAAAGAGAAAACCAGTGCTACACTAAAATTAATTATTTCAATGTTCAAACACTAAAGTAAAATGAATATCCTCCTAATTAGTGAGGCGTGATCCTCACTAAATAAAATGGCAACACTATTTACATTTAAATAGTTTATTTTATTTAGAATCACTTCACACACATGAACACTACTGAATGCAGCCAGTTGCGGAGGGCACTATTATACCTCTCCTGCACCAGTAACACTGTCAAGAGACACTGGACAAACATGGATAAGAGATACAGAGTGTATAATACTCCTCTAATCAAAACTATAACATTTACCCAAATCGCTATTACTTTTTTTCAAGGTTAACACTCTTGAAAGTGTTACTGCTGCCAGGACTTCAAATCATGAGACTGACATCCCAACTCACGTCCTGCTGGGACACTTGTGCAATATTGACCTATTGCAAGGTTTTGAAATACTAATTCACCAGCATTAACAATATTAGTGACTTTCCCTTCATTATGGGCACAGTGTTGCAGAGACAGCAATTGTACGGGCCACAACAATTGTACAGGGGTAGAGTCATTCCTCTGGCACATGACACAGCCCACTCATGAATATATGACGTGCTAACATGGAGACTACAGCTCCCTGACCCTCCTCACATAAGCACAGCTCTGGTTTATGATAGTTACTCTGCCTTTCTGTGTCACCGTAGCCATGGTCGCAGATGGGTGTGGAGCCTTTGTATTGCTAATTTCTGTCTGCAATCCTTGATGCTTAACCAAACCAAGCAGAAAGCTTCGGAGAGTTTCAGTTTCCCATTTTTCTCTATTTTTCTTGAAGAATGGATTCAGTAGCACCATTAGGAAAATCCTGGCGGAAGGTTAAACTACTTTAGGAACCAGTGCCCCTCACAAGAAGGCTGGTCACGAGTTTCTTCTTGAAACTTGTTGGAGATGGGAAAATATCTCCAACTTGGTCCTGTTGGAGATAGGAAAATAACAGCCTCTTATATATATCTGCTCTTTGTATTTACCTGCTGCTTCCTCCTCATCAAAACCAAAAAAGTGTTTGCTTATATACCTATTGATTAGTGTCAAAAGCAGTATTTTTACGTTCGAATATACTTACAAATGCATATACTTAGTTAAAAAATAGTACTCAGGTTAAAGCCTGTTACTTAATCTGCATCTTGAAGCTAGTGATGGTCTAAAACTGTACTGTGATGCAAGACAGACACTTGAAATAATAAAGAGCCCAAAGCTGCGAAACAAGCACAACACATACCAGAGGAGAGAACAGAATCTCGAGATTCACTACACACTGGATACCACCATGCACATGCATTTATCAGTCACCAACAACTCCTGCTCTCCAAGGCCCTCCTACAACTGTGAAACTTTCACACGTTCAATTAAGTGTACATCCAATGCAATAGTATCGTCCCCTCTGTGATTCAGGAGCACAAGAAAGAAAGATTAAGAACACTATTGAAATCAACACAAAATCTTCAAATAAAATGAATCATGATTAGCTGTTAAAGCTAGAATGATGTAGAAAGGAGAGATATCCACAGTATAGTAGTGCACCAGTAAATAAATAAAGTACAAAAGTCCCACATATTTGACATTTGAAGAACAAAACTATCCATCAATGTCTTGGCATGGATCGATCAAACAAAATGCTACTGCCGAAAACCTAATAGTATAATGGTAATAATGTAGCCATAAAGCTCTTACTCTATAATTGACTGCTTACACTTCAAGCTAGTATGTCTAAAAGAGTGACTAATGTTCACCTAAAGATTTCACTTGTGTTGAATGACAATCAGCTACACCTCACGCTGTGCTCCCTAGATTGCTTACATTGGGTAATTGTTGAGGGTCATAAGCCAGAGGGGAAATAGCCTACTTTAAAATAAGGAAATTTATATGAAGAATGGTATGATAATCTCAAAGGAAAACATACAGTTTCTCATCTGACTGTAAACCACAATGCAATACTCCAGCCAACACATTCCTTTCCTAAAGCAGAAGCATCGGTAGTGACTCCATAAACAGGTCGGAGTACGTTTTATATTTCAAACAGGTATTTAAACTTTCAGCAAGGTATAAAAATTACACTGTATATTTCCCTAAACTACAGACTATATTCTTTGAATAAAGAACATATTTCTGAGAATTTACAGATAGACTAGGCTTTGGTGATATTTTCCTTTGGTAGAGAGGGGGGAACAAATGCAGTTTAACTGAAAGTCAATAGAGTTAATTAGTGTTACAAAACCAAACAGAACTATACACTTCAATGAAATCATCTGTCTTTATCATTTACTTTTGTGATCTTACAGAGCAGATTATCTTAAAAATAGTACAAGATAACACACAGTTTATTTGGTTTTAATTCAGGGAACTAAGATGAATTTAAGCATATTTTTATACTTCCCTGAATTAAAAAAAAATGAAAAAAATTAAGAATAAGTTTGAGTTTTATGAATTTTTTGAGGCCATAATGAGAAATTTGTTTTCTAAATTTCACTGTGAATAAAAATATATTTATAATTAAAATGTTTGGAAGTCTCTAATGGATCATGAGTGTAAGTCAAATTGCCCTGTCGCCTTTGAAATATACTTAAAGGTAATTGGCTAGTCTTAGTGATGTATTTTTAAAGAGTTACCTATTGATTAATAATGTTTCAGTATTAATATAACCTCTTTGTGTGGATCAAGAAACATCAATAGCAGAAACCCGTATTTATCCACAAATTAACTGGGTATAGATCTGTTGCTTTAAGCCAAACGGGGTGCGTTCACTCATTATTTTGCAAGAGGAATGAGGTAACTGTAACAGTGAAGATTAAAGAAAAGCATTGTTTTATATTTTAGCTGCATAGAAGGGATAAAATTCATGGTTTTATGCTCTTGAAGAATGCATAAAGAAGGACACAAGAGCAAAACTCCCACCTGTGGGAATCCATGACAGTAGTTTTATACTTTGGGGCCTTCTGCTCAAATGCTGACTAAAATGAAACGTAGAGTACAAACAGAGGTGGGTTTTTTCCTACCTTCCTTTTTTTTTTTTTAAATCCAGTTAAAAATGGATTAAAGCAGTAAATGATCTTGTCATCTGATCTGTATAGCCAGAGTTCTTGCAGTCACACTCATCTCACTGCCACCCAACAAGCTCCATAAAGACACAGAGGTTTAGTGATTTAGAGATATATTTGAAAATAATACCGTGGCCTGCATGTGGTGAGCGACCACACAAATATACAGCTGAACATGAACTGCTTGACGATGAAAGTTCTCTACCTGAGACTACAGGGTATGTTCACACAGTATATGTAAGTGTGTGAGAAAAAAACTCAGTTAATTTCATAGGAAATGGCAGAAAAAAAGTGCCTTGCCTTCCTACCGCAAACACTGACGAATAAATTCAGGAAAGCCCCATTGTCAAGTACTTTACTAAGTAGTTCAAAACCTGTATTGTGCTGTGAAATCTTAACAAGATCAGAGAAATTCAAGGCTGAAAGGAACTGTAATGGCTATCTAGTTCATCCTCCTGTGGCAAGCCAACCTGAGCCATCCTTTACAAAGCATCTGCCAGTGGAGGGGATGCTACAGCCTCCAGGGTATTACATACAGCACATAGTTATTCTAAAAGCTGGATTTCTTTTCCCCTAACATCTAACCTAAACATCACATACTACAATTCAGAACAATTGACAATTACCCTGTCACAAAGGATATTAGACTGCTTTGACATTTGTTCTTAATGAATCCACACTGACCCTTCCTTATCACTTTACATCCAATGGATGGTTTTAAATCAATTTTTTTTTTATATCATTCTTCCAAGCACTGAGATTGGGACCTGGATCATAATTCCCTGGGCCTTTTTCCTAGGTTTATTTTATTGATGGTGTGTGCACACTTATTTATTTATTTTAAATAAGGTAGGCACTATGTTAGTCTTTCCCCAGACCCCTGGGATCCCCTCTTTCTTCCATGAGTTCTCAAAGATAATTGCTAATGGTATAGCAACAGCTTCAGCTGTTTAGGTACGCTAAAATGAATTTCATCAGGCTTTTGGAGTGTTTTCAGGCCATCAGAAGGAAAAAACTTAACATTTCCTGTGTGTTTTTCTTCCTTTCTACTCAAGACACAATTGCCACCTAAGCACCACATCTACACATCTTTTAAATCCCTCCACAGATGGTGACTCAGCCACTTCCCTGGGCAGCCCCTTCCAATGCTTAACAGACCTTCTGGGGAAAACCTTTCTCCTAATATCCAATCTAAACCTCCCCAGCACAACTCAAAGACATTTCCTCTTGTCCCATCACTTGTCACTTGGGAGAAGAGACCGAGCCCCACCTCTCTGCACCCTCCTTTCAGGGAGCTGTAGAGAGCGATAAGGTCTCCCCTTGAGCATCCTCTTCTCCAGGCTGAACATCCCCAGCTCCCTCAGCTGCTCCTCACAGGACTTGTGCTCCAGACCCTTCCCCAGCTCCGCTCCCTTCTCTGGACATGCTCCAGCCCCTCAGTGTCTTTCTTGCAGTGAGGGGCCCAGAACTGAACCCAGGATGCGAGGTGCAGCCTCACCAGTGCCCAGTACAGGG
>NW_010244111.1:144804-157127 GCF_000690775.1 Eurypyga helias
CCTGCCCTTCTTGGCCCCCCGTCACAGGCCGGCTCATATTCAGCTGCTGTTGCCCAACACCCCCAGGTCCTTTTCTGCTGGGCACCTTTCCAGCCCCTCAGCCCCAAGCCTAGAGCATTGCAGGGGGTTGTTGAGATCCAAATGCGGGACCCGACACTTGGCCTTGTTGACCCTCCTACAGTGGCCTCGGCCCATTGATCCACCGTGTCCAGATCCCTCTGTAGAACCTTCCTGCTCTCAGGTACATCAACACTCCCACCCAACTTGGTGTCATCTGCAAATTTACTGAGGGCGTACTCAATCCCTTCGTCCAGGTTATTGATAAAGATATTCCCATTTTCTTTTAACCAATCTCACAGGTGTTTTACATTTTGCTGTAATATTTTTAAGCAATGCAAAATCCTAAGTCACAGTAACCCACTCAAATTCCCAACAAGTTAAGCAGATGCATAAGAAGCAACTCAGAAAACAAGCAGTAACACTAAGACAAAAGCCATTAAACGTGCAGAGAAAGCTTTTACCAGGGCAAAGGGATAGGTCAAGTTGTACAAAAAGGAAATATAAAGAGCAGTTTAATGGCCTTAAATGCATGAGTAATTTTACAGCATTTGCTTTTTTTAAAAAAAAAATATAGTGAAAGGATGTACTCAGTACCTAAAAGCTACTATATTTAACTGGAAAAATCAGTGACCACTATTTACTAATACAAAATCCAGGCCCTAGGTCCATGACAAAACCCACCATTTACTTCAAATCAACCAGCTAAAAGGCTGTCATATATTTGAAATACATATTTTTCTGAATTTTCATCCAATATTCCTCATTGTAATTTTTGAGAAATGGCAGCAAATTAATAAGGTTCTCTATCTGTAGTTGAAAATATTTTCTGTATAACAATGAAGTCATTACTCTCTTTATTTCTGTAAATTCCATGAGAGCAAGAAATAGAAGCACAATAAAAATCTTTTTCATAACAGTTGATTAGAAAACATGGCCTGCAGAAAGTCTAGCTCTCTTTGCACTTTGCACATTACAAATCCAAATACGTTACCAAAGCTGGGATTTTAACCCCCCACAGTTTTAGCACAAAGAAGCACATTAATAAGATACAATTTAGATTTGCATTTTTTAATAAGCAAGGGGATCAAAGAAAATATGAATGCTGAAGGGATATTAAATCATGTGTAAATTCAAACATCAAGGTATACTACAGAATGAAGACACGTTTGTGCTATAGTAAGCACAGTAAGGTTTTCCAGAAGTTGTGAACAAAATAATCTTCATGAACTGTTTGCCTGTGCCTCGTATGTCTAAAAGAGAAGCAGATGAATTCAACTTGCCCCAAATTTGGGGAGATTTGCATATGTTAATGGTTGATGGCAAGTCAGCAGGGATGCTAGAGGACCAGCAATGAAAGGATTAATCTTTCTAATAACCTAGTACTGTTCTCATTAAACACTTTGGCCTGTTTCTACATGAATACATGAATATCTTGACCTACCATATATTGTCATTCAGACATCAAGTTGGCATATCTCATTAAGGTGGCCACGTGGCTGTAATCTACTGGGAGTTACCATTAGTACGGGCACACCAACCACAATGGTCTGGTACAAAAGACTGCTGATGACCTGTCCTTAAATGGGCTATGTATGCGCATCTGCACATCCCATGGGGCAGCTGAGCTACCTCCCAAACAGCAGAATGCAAACCAGTATCCGCATTTCTGCCATTTGTGCATATTTAGGACAGCTGACAGGTACATAAAAGGGTATACAGTTGTTGAAAAGGGCACCAAGAAAACAAGGAGGAAATGCCTTGACAGGCTAATGACAAACATTCTTTTCTGTAAAACTGTTTTACATTTTTTGAAAAATTGAGTTCAGAAGCTAAAGCTGCCTCCAGGCGTGACCAGCATTTACTCATCAGATCACCACAGGCCTCGATGACCTTGGCAGTCTTACAAGGATCATATTTTTACATGGATGAACTGTTCCTGAGCAATTTCTCCAAACAGGATTTCTATCAATGTCAGGCACACTTGCCTTTTCATTCTACTTCCTTTTCCTTGATTAAGCATATTTATAGTGGACATTTAAGAGAGAAAAACAAGTCTTGACTAACATGCGGGTTTAATAAAATTAAACCAATCAATCATGGAACCAACATAGCATTTGCAGTTATCACACTCTTCGCTGCTTGCATGCTTTGTCCCTCTGTCTGTCCTAGTGATTTACTTCGTAAGTTCATCAGGATAGGGTTTATATTGTATCGCGTGTTTGCCTACAGCCTGGCAGAATAGCACCTCGTTCCCAAATGGCTCTTGAACGTTATGTAATAAAAATGATTCATACGTGGATCATCCCCATCATTCTTACAAAGAGTGACAGAAGATAATACCTTCTGAAGGAATGGTTTTCAACACTTCAGTGTCAGTATGCAGCAATAGTGTACACTTATTGTAAACTTCGAGTCTAGGAGGCTCCCATGAATTTTGAGAGTAAAACGTTCAATATAATTCCAGTATACAATGAACTATGTTCTCAGCTTGCTATTTGACTCAAAAATACAGAGTAACTTTGTTTCTTCACTGAGATATGTGAAATTCTGTCTCACTTCATAGCCTTCTCCCATCTTTACAAGAGACTGACACAGAACAAGAAATCTAATCTACAGCTCTTTAAGCATCACACAGATAAAACTGAACGTGATATTTATTCTTACTCTGCATAAGTAACGCGCAATAGAAATCTATATATTAAGTTGTGGAAGAAGTCTGTTCTAGCACCCATGGAGGAGCCTCTACTCAAACACAAATACTGAATTTATAAGTAAAATTTAAGACTTCAATCTTAGTTACCGCTTCCTGTTTTGCCTCCACCTGTACTAACAGCAAATTAATTGATACCATGCCACATACACACCTATCTTGCTACAGTGGAGTTTAATGGAGAGGAAAAAGGTACAGAAATACCCTGGAAAGCTGCTATTATTGACTGCTGTCAGACTGGGATTGATGGACATCTGCTGTGATTCACTGCAGAAATCTTTCTATTCTTAAATTTCTAACACATGCATAAATCATAAGAAGCTGAACAGAGTAATTACTGTATATCTGAATGTTATGATTTTTTCTTTATAGCAGAAAATAAACTTGGACAATACATCACCAGAAAAACTTCTAAAAACTTGCCCTAATAATTGTTAATTTTCAATGAATTATTTATTAAGTCATGTTTTCAGTCACAGAAATACAACAAATGGACAAATCTGCTCTTTTGAAAGGGATGAGTTAAATTTCTCCATTCAACAATTTGGCTAATGCCTGTTAAAATTTTAAAACTTAGCTCCTGAACTAAGATGGCATGGGTATCACATGGCACAGAAATCATCCTGGATATATACTTGAATTACTCACTGAGACAGATCTATCAAGTTTTATTCAGTTGGTATAAACAAATGGCTATAGAGATCAACGTTGGTTTATGAATCTGGCCCACAGAAAGAAAGAAGCATTTATTCAAATCACTTTTCAGCACAATAGCTGAAAGCAAGTAACAGACAACAAAAAAATAGTTGCTTGACCTAGTACTATTCGATATATTTCAAATATTTTGAAATATATTTGAATATATGTTATATATGTCTTATTCAAAAATTGCTCCATTTACCCATTTGAAATGATACAGCATAATATTAACACCAAATCTTAAAAAAAAAAAAAAAAGTTGTTTTGGCTCAGCCAAAGGGGAAAACAAAACTCCCTACATAATTCTACTTTTATGTACAGCACTGTCACTAGATATATAGCATGGATACTGAATTGTAAACTAACTACAGTGAAAGAATTGCCCTTTTAATAAGTGTAATATATCATGAAAATGTCAATTTGATTAATGTAATGGGGCCACATTTCAGAAGAAGGAAATTACAGGTCATTAGGGTAAGTTAAAACTATGTTATAGATTTGAATGATTCGTTTTGCTAAGAATTTATAAAATATTTTTCTTTTAATATCTTATATTTTTCTTTAAAATCCCACACCATTCTTCTTGCCTCCAACCAGTTTTACGTCAGAAACTGAGAAGCGTAAGTCGTAACGCTTTGTCTGATTTTACAACATCTGGATTGGTTAGCAAAAGAAAAAAAAACCCTTGTGAACCTACTATGAAAAAAACCTTTTTATTAATATAACTATATGCACATGTTCCTATTTTTAACATAGATTTTTAGTAAACATAGAGTTGGTTAAATTTTGTGCCTTGGAGATACAAACAAACACACGACAAGCAAAACACGGCACCAGAGTTTAGAGGATGCAAATGAAGATTTTGGAGGCAGAGGAGGCAGCTTAGGGAAAGTACAATACAAACAAACAAGGTGAAAAGCAAATTGGAAGGATGAGATAACATGGGGAGAGGCAGTTTGGGTAGAATATGCTTGTCGGGGAGAGTGAGAGCATTTGAGGTTCAAAAGTAGAGGCAAAGAGCTTGAATGTGATCTGGTAAAAGATAAGAAGATCTAAAGGATGCACAAAGCTTACACAAAGATACCACTATCCTGCCAAAAAATGAGTAATTTCATATGCTTCTACTCAGAGTTTTGAAAAAATAACTGGATGCAAGGAAAGAGATTTTCCCCACTACTGAGGACAGCAGAGCATTAATATAAACAGAGGGGAAGCATGGAGCCACCAGGGATGCAGAAGACACCCCAGAAGACAGTGAAAGATGGACAAAGAGGACATCTTTTCGTATACACCTATGCACATGATTTCTTTTGGGGGCACGGAGGCAGCCTGCTACTTTGCCTTTAGCAAAGATAGAACAGCATAAAGCAAGACTCCCATAAACCCAGTCATCTCAAGTCACAGCGTGAAAGAAATCTGTCTGTTGATCCAATTCAGACCACATCATCTTGGTCCACTAAACACTTGAGTGCTGTCCTGCACTTGGAAGGCTGTTGCAGAGTGGCTGCTTCCCATGCTGGACAACCTTTCTGCCCAGCCCACAGAGCATCTTACAAATGCAGTCAGGTTGCAGCGTAAGGGCATGGAGTTTTGGAATCTTCCTGTGGGAATATTTTGCCCCATTATCTACAGTTGTTTTAAAGTGAAATTAAACAATCCCTTGAATCAAGCTACTGAAAAAAAAAGAGAAATCCAGCAAGTTGAAGATGAGAATTCATTATGGATTTTTGCAAAATCTGGTTTGTATTTGATTTGAACCAGACAAATCATAGTTTAAATCAACAGATCTAAACATAGATCTTTATATTTGATGTTTGACTAGTTCTAGTTTTTTTCATCGTTACATATTTCTTCCTACTACCACAAAATACTAATGAATTTAGCATTTATCCTCCCAATACCTCAGTGAGGCAACATTATCGTTCCAATTTATAGCTATGGAATAGAGGCACAGAAAAAGTATTTATGACTTGGTCAGACCACATGTGAAATCTGTATATTCACAAAAGATTTAAGCAAAAATCTTAGGTCCTCCAGTAATTTCTTAATTATAACACCATCTCCCCATACAAAATTTGGATATATCCTAAGGCCTTAATTAACCGTGCAAATAAATAGACCTAGGCGTTGTCCCAAGCAGAATTAAAAGACTGATTCTTTTGTTGGTCCTAAAATCCAGTTCTAATAAGGCTTTTAAGGTAACTTTGTACATTGTTAAGAAATCTTTATCATGTGTTTTAGAGAAAAAAATCCCAACCAGTCTTGAATGATGCCCCAAGTAAATTTGAAACTTATATTTTCATCCAGTTAGTGATACATAAGTCAAAGCCACATTCCCAGCCTGACAGTGTTCCCAGTAACATTTACAGAGGAAGCCAAGGTTCATTTTGTTCAAATGTGGACAGTTGAAATGAGCTCTTACCCCAGTTAAGTCTTTTCTTCTTAAAATGGCCATGACAGTTTTTCAGGAAACAAACTTGAAAAGGCTGAACACTTCACTTGCCAGCGGTAAAACAACGATCCATAAACCATAATCCAACAGGCAACATTATGCAGCATAACAAAGGTTACCCGAAGTCTACTTTGCTGTAAGAGTTATAATTCTAAATGGGTTAAAAATCAATGACCAATGAACAGTTCAGAAAATATATCATCATACAGATACGACACATATGGAAATTTCCAAGCAGTATGGGCCACTAGGCATTTAGCCATATATAGATCTATGATATTCTTATGCATAGTGGTTTTAATTAGGTATTATTTTAACATGTTCTCTTTGAAAGAAGAAAGACATATGTCAATAACAACTATGAATGATTAATTCTTCTGTTATATGATCTTAATTTACTAAGCAGGTAACATAAATAAGTCTAAATTGAGCCCTAAGTATATTACAAATGTTATTAGAGAGCCAGGTCTCTTTGGTTCCCTGAAGTACAGATTTAAAAAGATGAAAGGACGCTAAAGAAAACAGAGATTGATGATATTCAGCTTTGCGCTTCATTGCTTAGAAGTGATCTCAATGGCACGTAATCCAAGACGACTTTTGAAAAAACAGATGAAGTCTGTTTGAATAGAAGAGACCTCCAAAACCCTGTGTGCATTGCAGTGAGAGGACTCAAGGAAGGAAGAAGTCAGGGGAAGGATATGTATAGGCAGAAGTTAAGTCAAAATGCAGCATATGTAGATGGCAATGCCCTGTCAAAGGTCTGATGACATCTGCTCCAGCGCCTAGCAAACAGTCAGTGCCCAAATCAACTAGATACATAGAGAACTGAGTGCCTGATAAGTAAAATATGGCCTTAATAGTACGAAGATACTCAAAGTTCATTAGCGTCTGGGAAAACTGTTTCAGTGCCTTTGGATCCTACAACAGTTCATAAGAAGTTAAGCAGATTCCTATGTGTCCCTAATATTCTCCTATGGTAATATTATTAAAAAGCTCCCATGCTATTCAATATTCCAGCTTGGCACAATGTGTTACTTTTCAGTGCAGTCTTTCAAACAAATTTACTCTGAAAACTAAGGCAATCCAGTTTGTAGCTGAGACATGACATATTTCCATCCATGATCAAAACTCATGGTTACACAGCTGCCACTTACTTTTAAGACTGTTCTGTTAAGCCATCCTTGACTTGGATTTAAAAACAAACAAATCAACCAACCCCACCTTGCTGGTCAAAAATTGCACATTTTTACCAAAAGGACATTTAACAGGTCATGTTCCTATGTGTGTAGGTGCATCAACAGACAAAGACACCCATGTATACGCACGCTAGGTACCCAGTGGAACATGAAACACACTGCTGTACAGATACACTTTGCAACTAGGATTAAGTGCAGTAAGGGTTTCATTGCTCAGCTGCTACAGTACGCTGGTAATGCTGTTCTTCCATTACCTCATGAGAATGTAGGTACCAAAACACAGCAATCTCTGCTGTAATGTGCACTACACAGAGAGATTGAGAGACAATGGAAGAGAGGGTGTGAAAAATGGCAGAGGGCACTTAGTAATGAATAAAGAAAAAAAACAAGCCGCTAATTTCCCAGGGGGTGGGTATATTTAACTGTCACATCTGGAATCCATGTTTAAATATCATTAAGGGAGTTGGTTTTCAAAAAAAGGTTATAAACTGAAGTGTTCTGAAATCACTATGCAACGCTGTTTACATAGCAGAGTGGCTGCAGGTTTTACAGCTGCGTGTTGGATACTGGTAGACACAAGAACTCGTAACCCCACAGGGATGCTCAAACGGATGTCCTCCCCGCCAAAAAGGGACGCTCACAAAAGCAAAGCAGCTTAACACCAGCCAACGAGTCTGAAAGTCTCAGACACAGTTCTAGAGCTATTAGTACAACAATAGCCTCTCCTGGCCCCAAAAAAAAGCCACGTCAAAGTACTTCTTTTATAGATTCTCATGATAACTGTACTCCAGCCAAGTGAGTGGCTGAAAAAGCAGTAAAGGACAACAGTAGGAATTTCAGTGATGTGGCATTTGAAAAACACTTCACAAATAAATGAAAGTCTTTGTTTTCAGAGGTCTAGTAAAAGGCAGGTTCCAGTTTACAGAAGAGTAGGCTTACCCGAAAAAAACATCTTCTAAAGGCATTCAAGGTTAGCGGGAACTCTGAATAAGTAAAGAGCCTCAAGATTCAACCTCTATTCATCTGTGCATGCGTGCACTTAACGTTGAATCTAAAAGCCCCTAAAACAAACAAACGAACATCAGTAGTTTTTTTGGAAAGGTCAAAAGCTCTTTGATTACAAACAACGTTGGTGAAGTATTTTGGACTGCTAGTGTAAACATCTTTAGCATTATGGTAAAGATGAAAAGATAGAGAGCGGCAGACAAGGTACAAACAAAGACACTGTATTTCTCCTGCAACTGCATATGTGAATTCTGCATGTGCTACTTTGCTTTGAGCTATGCTAGGTCATGCTGTGTGACACACATTTGATTTGATATAAGATTTAGAAGGACAAACCTATCAAAATATGTTTATAAACTGCCTGCAGAATTAGTCAACTGCATTTTGCCTACATCTGAAGTAGATGTAGGATGTTTATTTGTAGACCCAAAGGCTAACTGCAGTCAAGGAACACTGCTGGATTCATTTTTCCAGGAAAAACAACTGGTGTTCATTCTACTGCCACCATATTTATCACTATTTTGTCTGAATATGGAACTTGGGAATTAAGGCTATTTCCCTCAGCTTGTTAGAATAATACAGTGCAACATCTTCACTTAATTATTGCTTTTAAATTATAACACAGCAAACATAAGACAAATTAAAAAACAAAATGAATTGATCTGTTTACATCTGTACACAGGAACACTGGAATGAATGACACGGTTTGCCATTATAAAATAACATTTACGCTTGACTAAATGAGGTGTTACACTGTATTGGAAGAATATAACTGTCTTGGAGAGAGCACTACATAAAACAGCAGCATACATAGTCTGTATTTATAGAAAATCATACTTTCATTTCCATCTGTTACTGCACGGATCTGTATAAGCCAATTTTTACATGAGACAAAGAGTTTCCAAGAACACCTATGGGCTTAGAGATTTCAATGTCTTACAGATGTCAACGTCCTCAGAAAGGGGACAAACAGAAAAAGTTATACAGATTGGAAGAGACTGTTCCTGTATAAAGGAGGTTTATGCTCTGTTGTGGTATCCCAGTCTGGATTTTCTCCCATGAACCCAAGGACCCACAAACCCATTTCCCTGTGGTACATGTAGAATGAAGTGTCACGTTGAGCCACTCTTAAGTTTGTCAAGTTGCAAGGAGAAAACATGCTCCATGGGTAACATCTGATGAGTATGCCTAATCTGTCCAATTTTAATTTAGTTGACATATTAGGTTGGATTTAATTCTGTGTTTATCTGCAGACAAAAGACTACATTCTTAAAAACATGGCTGAACTGTTCAAGTGAAACAGAGATCAAAATGCTAATTGAGTCTTCTCCCAGAAAGGTTTTGCTTAGATCTGTGAGAATACAAAAGTCCAGTTAATGGAAATATATGCAAGAAATTTTGTTTATTCGGTTCAAATCATATAGACAGGTTAATTAAAAATTCACAAAGGATTTGTTTTCTGTGTATCAAGCCTAGGGGTTCTTGGTGTTGTGTTTAAACAGGTGCATGAAAGAGTAATGAAAGGAAAATAGATATGTATCCAGAAAGAGGAATTAAAAAAGAAAATCAATATCCCAGGCAATAGCAAAGATGGAATTTATCATTTGTGTATGCAAATGAGAGAGTAGTTGGGATAAGAGCTAATGTAAATTTCTTTTCTTTTGCAGTCCAGCCCATTCTGAGACTTCAAACTTCAGCATACGATAATGAACATACAAAGATGTGTATCACATGAGAAGCCCCCAGACAAAGGGGGCTGTGAGAGAGTGTATCCCATACACAGTGCACAGAGGCTGACTAGTTAGGGAGCAGAAAGCCAAGGGCCAAACAGAGCTGGATTCTCTCCCTCTCTAGCCCTGAGAACAAGTAATGCACTTCCAAGGAACAGGTGACTTCGGGTAAATTCCTATGGGAATTTATCTGGGATAATTTGGAAACACATGAACATACAAGAGCTCAAGTTGGAAGTAACCTCAAAAGATTATCTAGTCTAACTTTAATTAGGCACACTCAGGACTGCAGTGTCACAAAAGGACTGTTTCACCCAGACCATTGATCTGACACTGAAACCAGGTCCAACAGAAGCTGGTCATTTCGTTTCCTGAAAATCTATTTTCAACATAAAGAAAAATTCTTATTTGAGATTTATAGCTATAACTAGTTTTCCTATGTCCAGAACAAAAGTATTTAGGCTTCCAAGAGGGTGAAAACACAGGGGTTGAAAGAGTAACTGGGTGCATAGGTACTCTGATTGAAGCCCTGGAGTTTAAGCCAATTGTCCTCATTAAACTCAAGAATTCCATAGATTTCATGGGTAAAAACATTGGTATGTCACTGACTTCTATTTTCTGTTTTCTTACTGTTCCATAAAAGGGTGTTTAATACTTCTATTGTTTAATGTAAGATGGGAAATATTTCTAGCTGGCACACTTAAAAAAACAGCTCTGTCCTCCAGAGAAGCAGAGAAAGATCAACTTCAACCACGAGAAGACTATGGTTTCCTTCAGAACAACTTGACACAATGGCCACTACACAGGCAAATGCAGACAGCAGCTCACAGCTCAACTATGAAAGCCCAAAGACATGCCTCCAGTGGTAGACACAAAAAGCAAGGGGCACAACATTACTATGTAATTGATTCTAGTAGAGTAATTCTGTATTCTTGACAGAGTAACTTCCAATAATAAAGGGCAGCCTTAAATTCATGTACAAAGTCAGTAAGCTTTGAAGAATGCAGATTTTTTTGGAATGGAGTAACAGAGGAGACACAATGAAAGTAGAAAATGGCATGTGTAAACATAAGCTGAACTAACACAGAAACAGAAGACAATGAACAGGTAACAGATCACTCAACATGAGTTGCTGAGTAAGTATTCATATAATATGTGGAAGCACTGCTTAAAAGAAAAAGTATCTTTAAAATTTACGTACTGATTTTTTACATGAAGCATGCTGAATATGCAAATATGATTTACAAGACATTGATTTAAAAAGTTTTTCAAACATACTATTTTTTCCTCTCCTTTCTTACAGGTACAGAATTTTACTGTATATTGCCTTCTTTTTATTCCTCTGGACTCAATTACAATATTAAAAAAGCAAACAAGGATAACTGGTATTCCAAGCAAGTACGGACAAATTCCAGCTACAGGCTGAACTAGAAGCTTTCTCTGACAAGAGAGGAATTGCAGCCATTAATTCTTACAGAATATAAGCTTTTATTAAAATAAAAAGTGCATTAAGAACAAAATGGTATACCAAGTTACCTCATGTTATGCTTCTTAATAAAAGCAATGTTTTTCTAGAGACATGCAACAACTCGAGCTCATCCTGAGTTACCAGCAGCTGGTGAAATGTGGCAACTCTGAAAAATCACTTTGATCCAAGTACCTCGAGAGGAACTGAAATACCCACCTTAACGTATGCAGCCTTGTCAATTTTGCCCACTGTTTCCCAGCCCTTACGGTTACAAAGATAACCTCCCAAAAGTGAAGTGCACATAAAGGAAATGCAGAATTGTCCTGTTGAAGCTGCTGGGGTGGAGGTGTTTGACACAAATCAAAACCCCAAACCGTAAAATAACAGAGGAAACAACACAACCTCCACCTCTCAGTTGCTGCTTACAACTTTCTAATGTTGCAAAAAACCCTAAAATTGACAAAACCCCTATCATAACACGGGTGCTGTTAAGAACCATGCAGGGCTTCTGCAAAGCTTTCGAAAGCCATGTCATTTTCATGCTGCTATAAACTGGGAAATCTGGGAATTAAATCACAAGTTAGCACTGACTTAACTATTTTAAGGACAAAACCACAGCAGAATTGGTGGCAGAGGAGTACTACAGTGGCTGAGACCCCTCCTTTCTAAACCCAGAAAATAAAGGGGAACTGAATATTAAACAGTAAAGGGGATATGACCTTTATGACCTATGCCAGGAGGACTGAAGAAAAGGTAGAAATGGGAAGGCAGAGAAATAACCTAAGGACACTTCTCCTTACACTTCATGCATGGTTATGCAAATCTGAGAATTTGCATAGACAGAAGAAAGCAGGAAGAAGCAGAAGAGTAGCAAAAAAAAGGTGTAATCTATCCAGGGTTTAACAGTTAAAAGTTTGTGTCAAATCTAGGCTTTAGGCTGAGCCCTGAAACAAAAGCTGGTGAAAAGTTGCCAGTGCAAAGAAGGAAAATTATGTTCCTGCTG
>NW_010244111.1:157141-161375 GCF_000690775.1 Eurypyga helias
GGGCTTCGGTTTCTTTCTCAGCTTCAAACGTGGTTCTCCACTAGAAGCCACCCAGAACCAGCTTTCCAGTAATGTTTCAGAGATCTCTGTGCTGGCTCTTAGCTGCAAACTAAGCACTTAATCCAAAATTGGGAAGTTCCAGGCCCCTGTTCAGCTGCTACAAAAGAGACACAAAGTCCATAAGCATTTTATTTACAGTGTGAAGGCCAGACCTTGGACTTTTGGTCATTGCCACTCTCATGTTACTAAATCGTATTCTGAGTTCAATCTCTGTGCTTGTCCATAACCTCACTGTTACTGGGGAGGTGAGTTAGCCATTTAGGTGATAACAAAGTCCTTCAAGATCCACAAAGCAAATGTTCTCTACCCCAGAACCAAAAAGCTTAAAGCCTACCGAAATTTATTTGAACTTGCTCAATGAACTGGGTGCTGGAAAAAAAAAAAAAAAAAAAGCAGTCATTTTAACATGGGGCCAGGACAGAAAATGAGACAGTGACAGTCATCCGATTCAATTATTTGTTAAATGCATAAGCAGTCCTTGGACCACACTGGAACTCTGTACTTCACTTCCCCAGGAGAAGACTGAGCACTAGGTTACAGCAGAATTATCACTCTTACATCCTCTCATCTCCTTTTTGTCACAGGGTGTAAGTCATTATGTGGACATAGGGCCTAATTAATTTTGCAAACCTGACATATTCTAAGTGTCCAAATACATTTTGGCAGTTTCCAACTAGGGGAAAAAAAAAAAAAAGGAAAGGAAAAAAAGAAGGATACTTGAACCTAGCAAAACTACCCTCCCCCTCAAGTTCTTGAACTGCATCCATCACCACAGCACTGTCTCAACACTTGAGGGCACAGGAAAATCCTGATTAAATGGACAGGGCTTGGAACAAATCCAAAACATCAAACCGCAAGCTTGGTTAAAACGTACCTACTATTGTGTAGGACTTATTTTCAGTGCTGTGTAGATCTTAAACTAAAATAAAGACAGAATTGTATGCTGTTTGTTCAAATGAGAAGTAAAGACCTTATTTTTTGAGTACAAATTGTATGTGACTTTAATAGTATGAATTCTGTCAAGTGGTCCATAGAATAAATTTGCACACAGTTCAACATAACATGTGCACATTAAATAGGATTTGGCATTAAAAGACCCAACATTGAATGGAAATCGAAAATAAATGCCCACATTCTCCCCAGAAGACTATTCACCCCAAGGCCTTAGGCATTAATTTAAGTGAATGAGGAAGCCACTAGGGCAGCTGTCGGTAGCTTATTTGATTTGTGAATAAACAATGGCTTCATTTTAAATGCTATTTACTCCTACTCCATACTAATGTAAAAATCGAAAACACAAAAAAGGACTATTTAAAACACACATTTTTTAAGAAAGCTTTTATACTGCAAAGTTTGCCATTTCAACACTGTAGGAAAATAAAATTGTAAGAACTTCTGTTGCATTATTAATTTTAACTGCTACTAATGTTAAGAAGCCCTGAGGTTGTATCTTATACTTAATTGATATTGTGCATTTGGCTGTATATTAATGAGAAGTTAGGGTATCATAGGTCATTCCAATAAAATCTTCGGGCTTGTCAGCTTGAATTATGTATCTTTACATCTGTAGAAAACAGTGGCAATATGATAATTAGAATAGTTGATACATGTTGTTATAACTTGTTAGTACAATCAGGTACATCATGTCCATGGTGCAGATGCCAATCCAGCCTGGCACTAATAATCCATCAAACAGATTATTAATTATGAACAGTTTCTATGCAAAGAGAGGCATTTAGCTGCACAATGAATTTTCAGATTGGAGCACGGTAATTTCTTCTTGATATCATAAAGGTTTAATTGCAACACAAAGCCACCACCTCCCCGACATTACAAGATAAAAATGAAGACCTTTACCCTACACATCCATGCACAAAGTACTGAACTCCATGTGTAGGTGTGCCTGTGGGTTTGCAGATAACTACATATATAACGTCATGCAACTATTTAGGTTTCACGTGAAACAGCTTCATGTTATTAGGATTCCTATTTATATGTAGGTTTTACCTTGTGCACAGTTCAGACGATCTGTCTAGAAAGATGCAGTTCTGTAGCATTCCTGTAGCACAGCATACATGCCGAGCACTTTTTGGTTTCAATGTAATTTATAATTTCAAAGGCAATAGAACCCAGCTGCCCCAAACTACACTCAGTTTCTGTTTTACATATAGACATCTCGCCCTATGATCAGATTCTTGTTTGACATGTAATAGAGGTACAGGAGCCTAAAGATGAAGAATTTACATAAAAGGAAAGGAACTGTTCCAAACAATAAGCAAATTGTATCTGTCCATGGATGAAAAATCTGACTATAAAGCAAACTGAGTGCACAAGTTAAATATGCCTTTGTGCAACTGGCACTTACAACAGCCAATAACCCAAGATGAAACTGTCCTTGAAAGCATTGCAGTGACAATCTATGGATAAATTGTTCTTGAACATTTCTCCAATACGCATTAAGCACAAAAAGGCCTGTTTTCAACACACACCATCCAAGTTCATCCTTCTTGGTTTTCCTGGTAAACAGGAATACTCAGGATAGCAAAACAAAGCAAAAAAAAAAAAAAAAAGTTCCCACTGAGCAGTACCCATGCTGATCTCTGCTGCTAACACATAAACCTAGAAAAACTGCATGGAGATCCAGAAAGAGCTCTGAATTTACAGTCTGTTTGTAAAACCAGAATCCAGTCCTTCATAATTAACAACATGGTCTCCAAAGGCCTGAGCCCACATATGAACAAACATTTTTACCATAGTCATTTAAATTCACCCAGGCTGTCCTGCACAAAATAGCAGAGTTCAGAGAAAGAAAAAAAAAAAAAAACAAAACCAAACCCACAAGAAAACACATGAAGAAAACCAGGCTGCAGGTACGGACCTTTCCATGCACAAGTCAACAGTGTAGCCATGTGGAAGGAGGGAATCCAACTCCTCCCACTGTTTGCTGTGCAATACTACAAGAGATCTTACGCGCACACCAGTTCCAGCTGGACTGCCAGATGTCTGAGATCTGTGGACATATGGCAGCCTACACAGTAGCACCTAAACTTCTAGGATATCTGCAAAACCCAGACTAATCTGTTAAATTCTTGAAATCTACACGGACCAGAACTCTGCATGCAAAACGGAATGTGTCCGGGAGAATACAGATGACTGGAGGCCAACATGAATTAATGGCACAAACAGTCTACGGTTGTATTCAGGGAGGAGCCATCATCCCCACTAATTTTTCTTTCAACCTTACAAAGCAGAGCTCACCAGGCTGTAAAAGGGTATATTCGATAAATTAAGAACGTTATCAGCTGCAACCACGTTCTGTCTTCCTGAGGTATTGCTCAGGTGGTGCTGTTCCACGTCCACCTCCATGGGCTGATATTTAGCAAAGGAGGCACAAAGGACCCCCAGCTGAGCAGGTCAGGATTGGTGTATTACAGACTATAAATTGGCTGCAATTACAGCAAAAAATAAAGGTAAGAAAAGGAGGTGGAGTGACTTACTTGAAAAATTTCTCTCTCATCTATGGACCCAGATCTACAATCGAGTTGCACATTACGCAATATTTCAGCATGTTACCTCTGCTAAGCTGAAGTTGCTGTCTGCATGCACACCCCGGGGAAGCAGCATCAGACAGGGCAAACTACACCCATCCCTAACTTTTGAACCACCGTTTTCTGTGCCAAGCTTCAGAGAAGCATGAATCAGAGCACAGCTGGGGGAGAGGTTTCTGGTGGCTAATATGACTTAACAGAATGATGCTTCTACACCATCTGTATTTTCATTTCCTATTTTGGTTCAAGTGTATAAGCACAGAAATTCTGCTTCTGGGCTCTTGGATTCCAAAAATTAAGCACTGAATCTGTATTTCAGTACCTAAACAGAGCTGGCCTGTTTCTCAGTATCATGAAAGCAGTACACTTTCAACCAGTGCTTCTCAAGTTCAACTGTTCTTTCCCACTCTGCAAAAATTATTCATCTTTTTCCTTGCATAAAGAATGCTCAGATTAGTAAAACAAGGAAGAAATGCCCTTGCAAAAGAAAAAGAGAGGGACAGACATACAGACACCACACTCACTTAGGCCTAACAACAGGCCTTTTCATTAATTATCTTCCTAATGATGGGTTCTCAACAATACTGCAAAATTTCATTCAAAATCACACTACTCACTGGGGAAAG